>NW_027228750.1:5757575-6060606 GCF_037783145.1 Equus przewalskii
GATCATGAATGGATGGTAAAAGTTTTAGAAAAAGATCTTTAGAGAAGAGGATATTCACACACTCTCAAAGTACCTTTCCCCAAATTACTGATTATAGAAAGAAAAAAATGTGTCTTTACAATGGACAGATCTCCTAGGCCCCTCCATAACAAAGTGACCAATGTTCTCACAGTAATGGTGGTGGATAAACTGGTCATTCTGGTCTCCGGGTGGGCTGCGCTAGGAAGCACACAGCGTTAACTGTGAAGTGTTCTCGGCAAAAGTGTGAGCCTGAATTTAATCATGAGGAAATGGTCAGACAACTTGAGAATGTAGACCATTGAGCCAGACGACTGACCTGTCCTCTACAAACAAGGCAATGTCACCACCACCGCAGGCAATCACAAAAAGGTGAGGAACGTCTTCGGCTCAAAAGGACTAAAGAAACATAGTAACATAATCTTTTCAGTCCTTTGGATCCCAACATATCTCTTCTCCTTTTTGTCGTCTTACTTGTGGTAACATTGACTGTTTGAAGAAAGACAGGCCAGTTGACTTGTTCAGAGGTCTAAATTCTGCCGTTGTCTGATAATGACCTCACGATTAAATTCAGACTAAACATTCTCAACAAGACCTCTGCACAGTTAATGCTGTCTGCTCCTAGCACAGCCCTGCTGGTGGCAAAGAACGTCCAGTTTCTCATGTTGTCTTTTTCCAGTTGCTCCTGATTTTGGTGATGTACAGTATGGGAATTGAGAAGAGCAAGGGTTAAGATTTTTCAGAACTGCATGTTGATCTAGGCATTGCTCTCTTCGTGATTTATCACAATTGGAGGCTGAAAGGCTGGGATTTCTCCCATTGAATCAGGCTTTTGGAGTAAAAATCATGGAGAGTTGTTTGCGGTTGTGATGTCGATTCTCTGCAAAGGATCCCTTCACAGTTCTAGATTCTTTCATCAAGTGGAAAAGCTACTTTTTAATGAGGCGGTTTCTTTGAAATCAGCAGTATCTTTTCTTACTTCCAGAAGTACTTGGCTTCTGAGAGACAGAAAGAGGAAAAAACAATGTGAGAGTTTGTCAGGTCCTGCTGATAGCTGAGCCAGGAGGGATGGGTACATGGTGACAGAGGCCAGGAGCAAGCTGAGCTCCAATTCAGAGGAGGAGCTTAAGTGGGAGGCTGCAGGCTGGCTGAAGGGGAAAGGGAGATCCACAAATTAGAAGAAAAACCTCCCTAAACTTACATTTAGCCTGTGGTGCAGGATCCAGGGACCCCTGTCCTCGCCCACCAAGAGCCTGGTGACGTCTGAGCTCAAGCTGCTGCAGAGCTTTAGCCAGATCCCCACCACCCTGTCCTCAGCAGCCACTTCACTCTAAATCCGCTTCATCTGGAGCAAAGTGATAGCTTTCTTACATCTGCCAGGGAGGGATGTACTTAGCATCCATTGACACATTCAGAAACAGACTGCTGTCCGAAGGAGAGGACCCTTGGCAGAGAAACCACCCTCTTTAACTCTATGTTCCAGTCCTCTGAGGAGGAGTGGCAGGCCATAGGAAGAGTCATAGAATGTGAGAGCCTACAGGGACCTCAGAATATATCCAAATCTAGTTCTACCATTTACAGATGAGGAATTGTGGTGCCAAGGGGCTAAGGACTAACTAAAGCCACGTGACCTGTTATTGACAACCCTGGGGCTAGAACCCAGGCCATTTCCATACATTTAGGGGAAGGAAGAGGAGAGGCTCCAATCTGGAGATGTCAACATTGCAAGTAGAGGCTGTGGGGTCACCTTGGCTGGACAGGAATATTGCTTTAGAGAGAAATCCTGCTCAAAAGGGGCTGAGGAAAGACCCAAAAAGGGAGAAACTCAAAATTGAATTAGCAAAAAGAGAGCAGAGAGTGGAACCATGGCCACACTTATTTTCATTCCATGGACACCGACATTCTCTGAAGGTGATTTCAGGCCAGGATACACCTCAGGGCATTTCCAGGAAGAGTCTCAATAGGTGACCCCAAAACTCTGAAGTGAAAGTGGGAGAGCATTAGTTTTGCTCATACTAGATTCTCATCACTTTTTTCCCAAACTTCCCCCTAAGGAAAGGGTCTCTTCATATTGTACGCTAGGGTAAAGAAGGGCACGAGAAAGGATAAACATAGGAGAAGGAGACCTAAGAATCTCTATTGGGATTTTGCATAAGGACAAAATTTGATAGAAAATAATTTTTTCAATCTGCAGTCTGAACCAATTTGTGAGCTGTGAAATCTGTTTAGTAAATAGTGATCTGCAGGTTTCATTTTAAAGCAGAAAAAGAAAGCCCTCAATTCCATTACTTGTAATAAGAGGAGGTATTATTTTTTGTACACTGGGTTTCTATGTAATATTTATTTCTTACTGTATCTTGTCCTATAAAAATTGTGAGAAACTTTGATCCAAGTAGAGAGAGCATATGTCTAACCCATCAATCTCTCTTTTTTCTTTTCTGTTTTCTCCAGGCTGTACAAAGAGTTTTGTTGAAGGAGGAATGCTAAGTCCATCCATGGCTGATATTCAGCTTTTCTGTGAAGTAAGCACACATGAGACACTTCTATAGGTGACTGATCCTACTAGATCCATGGTCCTTCTAATTTCTAGATGCATCCTGGGGATGCTTTTTAAAAGTACTGATACCCAACCCCACCCCAGAATGTTTAAATCAGAATTTCAAGGTATTGGCCCAAGGCTTCCTGTCAGTTCAAAGCTCACTCAGCGTTTATTTTATGACAGCATAATATTGAACTACTCACTAGACCTCCTCTGTTTCACATCATTCTTTTTTCTTCTCCACGTCTCTTCCGCCATGAGCTTCCTTCCCACTGGCCCTAAAGATTTTGGTCTTCCTGCTGACAACCTCAGATGAATCACAGTCCTTCTCAATTGGACTTGTCTTATATTCTTGTGTATCTCCTTGGGTCTTCACAAAGCTGGCCTAAAGTTATTCCACTACAGTGCTCTTCTATATGCTCTGACCTCAGATTCACCTCAGTTCACTTTTCCAGATTCTTCACTGAACATGTAGAAGTGGTAATGGAGTGAACAGGGGAGATGCCTGAATGCCAAAGCAGCTCACACTCTTTACATTTTGGAAACATGGCCTCTGCATCAGTTTCCCTTTAGGGTGCCATCTACTGTCCTCCACCTAAAGCCAGCTCCAGTGAGGCCCTGAGGTGGGGACACTGAGTCCTGGAAGCGCCATGTAGATTAGCAGAGGCCTGCACATCTGGGGCTGAGGAGAAAACTGAGTGCAGACCAGTCCAGGACTCCCACCTGTGACCCAGGTTCTCAGTTTTTGTAATTTGTAATTTTCTCCTGAGTGTTAACACTTCTTATTCACATGGAGAAACAAAGGTTAAGGTTGTCCTAGGTCAGCTTCCCTAAAAGACCCAGGAGGAGGATCCATGTGCAAGTGATTCATTAGGACAATACTCCCGGTAGAAAGAGGCACTGGAGTCGGAGAAGCTGGGAAGGGAAGGCGAAGAAGCCAAGAGAGTGCGTGATTTCAGGCAAAGTGCCGTGTGTTCAGTGGCTAAATGATGCTCTTGTGTTGAGGAGGATCATGGGGCCAGGCTTCCCCATGGCTAAGAGGAAAGTTGAGAGAGAGTATCAGGACAGTAGCAGTGGGAACACAGCAGAGTTCAGAGTGCAAACTGGAGATAGAGATGGAAGGGCCTGGAAGAATTGCAGCCCCCATGGAAAACGGAGGTGAGACCAGGCAGAGGTAGCCTCAGCTGTTAGAATGAACAAACGAAGAAAAGAGTGGGAGACTGATCTATAACCTTAGACAGAGAGCAAGAAGGAATAAGTGCATCTGAGAGCCCCAGATGTGAGTACCTCTGGACCCTAAGCTTGAAGGCCAGGGAATCTGCATGCTAGTCTCCACTTGCTGAGCTGGAATTTTCTTTTGATAATCCTCTGTTTCAGGTCACTTAAGAAATTAATGTGGCCAATGACTTGACATCTATGCTTGCTGGCAGCTGAGCCCTCAAGACAATCACCCTCCAGCTTGGGAGCATTCTTCATTCCAAGGTAAGCATCAAACTCAGCTCTGAAAATAAAACCACAGCCAACAGGATCCACTGTTATTCATGATCTTACTGTGACTTACTTCCTGTTGTCTGTAACATTTTACTGCCCTTCCACTCACCCACACATATATAT
Organism: Equus przewalskii; assembly: GCF_037783145.1. Classification (NCBI taxonomy): domain Eukaryota; kingdom Metazoa; phylum Chordata; class Mammalia; order Perissodactyla; family Equidae; genus Equus; species Equus przewalskii. The sequence goes on from NW_027228750.1 coordinate 5,761,747, forward strand.
TCTATTGCCACTTGGGGGTAATAGCAGCTATAAGTAATGTAGTAGAGGTCCAAGTCTATTATTGGAAACTTAGGGGCCAGAAGTGCTGCAGAATCAAACTTTGTGGTTCTTCAGGGAGGTGATACAGTGCACAACCCTTTTATCACACTCCCAGCCGTGAGGTCTGGGCAGCGCTTGCTAATCAAACATGTTTATTACTACTGTGAAATGAAGACATATTCTCAGAAAGTAGGCTAACCAAAGACTTCAAAGAGCCTCATGGCAATCCAGGTTGGGCTCAGGCGGGGTGGGGGCCCACAGGGCCTGCTCCACCCTGTTGTGGACTCTCCCTTCCCCTCCCCTCTACACATCCTCATTCTCACCAAGGTTTGTTTAATTGTTTCTTTCTTTCTTTTTTTTTAAGATTGGCACCTGAGTTAACATCTGTTGCCAATCTTTTTTTTTCCTTCTTCTCCCCAAAGCCCCCCAGTACATAGTTGCATATTCTAGCTATAGGTGCTTCTTGCTCTGCTATGTGGGACACTGCCCCAGCATGGCCTGAGGCGTGGTGCCATGTCGGCGCCCAGGATCCGAACTGCCAAACCACGGCCGCTGAAGCGGAGCATGCAAACTTAACCACTCAGCCACGGGGCCGGCCCCTAATTGTTTCTTAAAAATGTCTTCATGTTTCTGTTACCATTTAGTCTTCCAGATCACATACTATATCTGACTCTTATCATTGATTTACCCAACCCTTCTAAGTGCTTTCTCTGACTCTGTTCTCTCCATACTATCAAATGTCTCACCCATCTTATTACCCCGAAATCCTGTTTGATCAGAGGTCTACTCCTCTGTGAGAACCACCTCTCCCTCTCTGCTTCACATACTCTCCACTCACCTTCCTTTCCTGTCCTTTTCTCCTCTGGCCCCTCTCTTTCTTCTCCAGCATCACTTCCCACGGCACCGTTATACAATCCTCCAGAGTCAGGCTGCCGCTCCCTGATCCCAGCCCTCCACCAGATGCCCTTCTAGCCTCCAGGTCTTTTCCACCAGCTCTTCTCTCGGGCTAGTGTGCCCTCCATATTTCCTTGAGGCACAGTTTATTATTCATTATTCATCATAATTTAGGACATTTAATAAGATATTATAATTCATATTGGGCTAAAGAGTAATCCTCTTAAATTAAAAAATCTGGTTGGTGAAAGAATTGTCAAAACCAGGTATCCCCATTCTCAAATGTTAATTGAATCAAGATCTAAGATTGTTTTTATCACTGCTTAATTTCATCATGTTTTTTTATCCCTCTTTTCCTAACTATTGGTTTTTATTAAAACTATGCTTTGAAAGTTCTTTGCATTTGCAGGAGAAAAGAGAAAACATTTTATCAACATCTGAAGTGTCATCCTATGTTATTAGTCTGGCAGGTGGGGGAAAGCCCTTAATAAAAGATCAAGTTATAATTTAGGTTGTGTTTGCACCGTTTCTACAGGGTTTCTCCTTGTACAGAGAAGACAGGGTGGAGCAGACTGCCTGTGGCCCTGCTGCTGCTGTCACACATTGTCATCTGCAAACCCATGCACAGCATGGTCCATGTATAATTTAGACGTTCCACTCCTTCATCTCAGCCCATTTGTGTGGGGAAATTTGGCCTCTCCTGGCCCATTTTGAATAATGGGTGAGTAAGGCCATGCCATATCACACACATCTCACTTCTGAGACATGTGTCTGAGCACTTCTCATCTCCTCATGGGAACCTAGACCTGGCCATCGGTGTCTCTGAGACACAGCTGGGCAGCTTTACAAGGACAACTCTGAGTGAGGGCAGAAGACCCCTGGCAGCAGGGGATGGTGGGGACACAGACTCCAGCCCCTGACTGATTTCCCACAAAGAGAGAGCCTTAGGAGGTGTGGCTCCTCCTGGAGGAACTGGATGAGCCGAGGTTCTGCTCACACAACGAGACTAGACTAGAGACTAGAGTTGATGGATCTGTGCAAGGGGCCACAGGAGTTCTTTGGACTAGTCTTATTTGTTTAAGTTTAAAATTGTTTCAGTTAATTTGGTACAAAGCAAAGAAGAAAGGGTGAGCACTGCCCCTGCTGAGTCTCTAAGAGTCAGAGTACAGGGAGCAGTGAACAGAACTTGAGCTGGGAGTCAGGCCGATGAGGGGCCCATGTCCCACTGTGCACTGCCCAGGTATCCTGGGCAGGTGAAGTGATGTCGCGGAGCCTCAGCACTCTCGGCTCTGAGAACCGTACCTACTTGAGAGTGTCTTTGTGAGGACTGAAAGGGTTATAGCAACACAGAGCTCACTTGGTACAGGCATGGCAGACAACAGGTGCAAAAGAACTGCGTTTCATTTCTGGTTTGAGGATTGCTGGGATCCTGAGAAAGCCTCTGTTTCTTTGCACCTTAGGGACAAATGGGAAACTGGAAAGAGGATGGTTCCAGCGTGAAAAGGCACTTACTGACCCAAAAAGGTTGAGGGACAAAATTGTTCATGGCCAATTTCACTATAAAATAGTCAGATATACCAAGGAACATCACAGAGTATCTTGATCTTCCTACAAGATGATTTGATGAATAAAGTCTCCTAACATTACAACTGCTTCTCCCAGAAGAGAAGTCCAAAGAATAGCCTCAGTGGAAGAAGCGACAATTGAGTTTTAAACTGCACACCCTATGAAACTGCTGCCCTAATGGGCTCTCACTCATCAGAAATGACTTTTCTGGACATTATGGAGAGGGGAGCTGCTGTGCCTTGCTCATAAATTAGGGCAACACCCCCACTAGGTACACAGGTCGTTGATAGTTTGCATGAGATTATACCACTGAGACTAGGTATATGACTGAAACTATAACCCACACATAGAAGAAGTCACTGGTGCTGCACAGAGGATGAAAATCGTGGCCATTTGTGGAGGATGGAAAACCAGAGCCAGAGATTTGGCTTCATTGAAACCATGGGCACAGGCAGGGTTTGGTGTTCATGATGTGGTATCTAAATGCTTCAGAGGGAGGTGGGCACCCAGGGGAAAAAACTTGAGCTTGGGAAGAACATAACAGATGCTGAATATATGGAGCAGACTGTAAACTTGTGAGGAAAACTAGAGAGTCTGCAAGAAACTACTCAAGAAATACAAGTAGCAACACCATTTCATGAGTATGAGAAGTCTTATCTTGAAAAAAAGAGGCCTGTTACACAGGACTGTTCTCCAGGTGAGATAGCAGTGGCCGACATGTTGCCATTATCCCTCCATTTCCCCTCTCTAGCCTGCCTTGATACCAACAGCCTACACTTGTAACAGGGACCAGGTGATAAGAGGGTAGCCTGGGACAAGAAGAAAAGAAAGTTGTCTGACCCACATGATGCCTTTTTAAAATTAAATCCAAGAGCGTAATTCGAACCAAGACAGTCTACAGAGCCTGTTTACATCTTTTAGCCTATACAGGTTGTTGGAGACAAAGAATATAGAGGCCACCAGGGACCCACTAGGAACTTTCTGCCCTTTACAGTAGGAGCACTCACTGTGTATATCCAGAGCTGAGAAGACTTCCTGTTCATCAAATAATAATGAGCCCCTTCTGTACAGCCTACAGTAGGCTGACAGGTCATGGCCAATTGAACGAGTCAAATAACATTCATCCAGTGAGTGCTGTGGGACTTCATTCTTTCTATCGCTGGCAGCTCCCTGCTGAGCCTTGTGGGGTCAGGAGGACTGATGATTAAACAGAAGGGATTAGGAAACACAGAATCCTGGAGCTGGTTTTGATGGGAGGTCTGGTCACAGAAAACAAATGGGAATGCCCATCAAACGAGATAAAACAATCCTCCTTTATCTGGGGCTAGAGTGTGGTTGCAATGGGAAAGGAGAAAGAGGGAGAGAGAGCGAGCAGGAGGTGCTCAGAGCACTGACCAGAAAGTGAGCTCCCGAGGAAGAAGACTGAACTCCCCTAAACAGAACAGTCAGGACACACAGTGCACTCAGAAAACCATAAAGGTGGCTTCAACACTTCTGCATAAATTTTGTGTAAATATACACATATCAGCCAAGTGGACAAAGGCTCTGGCAGCATTGTAGACCTCTAGAAATTCTGTGTTCTTTAAGGCCTGGTTCTTCAAGAACTAAGACATAATAGGAATTTTTATTTCTAGTCACTTTCCTTGCCATGAAATACCTGCCAACATGGTAATGCCAAACTGGCAGAGGCAGATAAGCATCATATGTGGTTGTTATAAAAAGGAGAGAACAGGAGAAAAATCCAGTGAGTAATTAGTTCACCTGCATCACTGACTTCAGTTACTAATTGGAGAGGGATAAATAAAGGGGCCTGTACACGTACCACAGTGAAAACAGACACCATTGTAGAAGGGACACTTCGTGGGTGTCTGAGTCTGCTAAATAGGTCTATTCAGCCCTTTCTGAGTTCCCTAGATCTGAGATCACCAGATGCCACCATTGAATGAAGACCCACGATTCTGCAGAGTTACCTGGAACATATATGCGGACTTGGTCTTCTTCCTCCTCAAGATCAGTATGTTTTTCTACAAATAAATCCAGACAGGGCTGGTCACATTAAGCAGTCCCCTTTGTACATTAATAATCCAGTGTTCAGTACTAGCACAGGGACATAAATATCCTCAGTGGGACAACGGGATGCTCTAAGAGAAATATTCCAGAAACTCTCAGGTTGTGTGTGTGAAACTGCCTTGGTTTGCTTTCCTGAGCCATCGGGCAATATCTCCCTAATCTGGTAGAGCCTTATCACAGTGTTCTCTCCTGAGTCTGTGAAAACAGTTAAACATATCTTTTCCCTACAGATTTTGGGGAACTAGCCTACCTGCATTCTAAATGGATTACTTGAATATTCAGCTTTCTCTCATCAGATCAGCTGGTTGTTGATGGTTTAGCGGAATTTATACGCTGAGACTAGACTGATGTATGGAATCCACTAACCCTCAAATCAAAATGAATCTTAGATGCTACACAGAAACAGTGGCCATTCGTGGGGTGGGGGAAAGCCAGGGTTCAGCCTTGCTTCATGGAAACAGAAAAGCAAGGTAACAGTAGAGGTGTTTATGTCCTGGTACTCAGATGAGTGCTTAGCTGAGATAGCCAATTTAGAGGAGACAGACCCGGGGATGAGAGAAGTGAAATCAGGAAACAACAAATCCAAAGATGTAGATCAGGCTGCCCGTATCTCTGGAAAGGTATAGAAATTCAAGGGATATTTTTCAGGTATGAAAATGAGAGCATTGCAGGTGAGGAGAGACATTTGATGGAAATCAGAACAAAGACAGACACCTTTGTGCTTGTGCTGCAGAGGAGAGTGTGAGTTTGTCACACTTGGCTTGAGTCCAGTGTGCTAACTTGGAGCCAGAAGTAATAGGCATAGCCTGGGATGAGGAAGAGAGGGTGGCTCCCAAACCCATCTGATGTCTGTGCTTAAAACTAAATCCTAGAGCCTGATTCAAACCAATATGTCTATAGGTCTTGCACACAGGGATGGCAAATCTCAGCACAGGCAGGCAGAGGTGAGGGATACAAAAATATGAGGTCTATCTGGTGGCCTAGTTGGAGCTTTATCATATTGACAAGGGTGTACTCACTGGCTACATCCAGAGCAGAACGCACTTCCATTTCTTCACATGAGAAGATGGCAGCTCTCCTGTAAAGACACTAGGAGTCAAAGAGTCAGACAGGCCAAGAAGAACTGAAGAAGTCAAACAGCACTCATCCGATCAGTCCCATGGGCCATTATGTTCTACCGTCACGAGCAGCTCCCTGCTGAGCCTGGTGTGGTAGCGAGGATTGAAGATTACAGCCAGAAGGATAGACACTGCAGCATCCTAGCTGGTTTTGATAGAAGGCATAGATGTGTAGCCACAGCAAAGGCACAGACCCATTAATGAGAGAAAAACTATCCTCTTTATTTCAGGGGCAGAGTGTGGCTGCCTTGAGGGATGTAGAGAGAGAGAGAAAAGGAGGCAGAAAGAGAGAGAGACAGAGAGAGAGAGAGAGAGAACAGAAGGTGCTCAATGCATTAGGCATATAACTAGCTTATGAGCATAAACTATGGTTGAATAGAATTCATGACTCACAGCACATGTGGAGAATCATAAAAGTGGCTTCAACACTTTTGCACAAATATTGTTGATGCTACATTCACTTACCAAGTAAATACAAGCTTTAAAGCATCATTAACACCTAGAGATCTTGTGTCTTCAAAGCTTCTTTCTCTCAATATTGTGATGTGATGTGAATTTTTTTCCAGTTACTTTTTTGCTAGAGTTTATCAGCAGTGTGGTAACATAAAAGATGCAGAGGCAAATACGCGTCTCTGGTTTTAACAAAAGGAGAGAACAGGGGAATTCAGGGAATCCCTATGATTGATTAATTCACCAAGTTCAACTGATTGCAGATTACTGATATTGAGTGATCAATAAAAGGAACTTCTGCACATGCCACAGTGAGGATAGACAACATTGTTAAAATGGATACATGATGATTGGAGAATGGATGAAATAGGTATATTCAGCACATTCTGTTTTTCCCTTGAAATGCAGTCTCCACATGTCACCATTGAAATTACAGCCTATGAGTCTCCAGAGTTACCTGGGGCATATCGGGTCTTGGTCTTCCACCTCATCGTGATTGATTTGACTTTCTGCAAATAAGTTCAGACAAGGCCAGTCACACTAAGCAGATCCCCCTTCATCTATTAACATCCAGTGTCCGATACTTTCATCCTGGTCATTAGGTCTTTGATTAAAAGGAAGACATTTAACGTTTATTGCATGTCAGATGGTGCTGTGTCATTCCACATAACATTATCTTATTTAATCATCATAATTTCCATGTAAAATACTTTGTATTATCCCAAGTTTATAATTCGTCAAATGCCCAAGGTTTTTTTTTCACTTTCTCAGCTTTTATATATCCCATTCCTTCCATCTGGAATGGTCTTATTCCTCCTCTTTGCCTAATGGATTCCTAATGGAGTCCTTCAGAGCTCGTTTCAGATGTTACTGCTTCAAGGAAGACTTTCTAAACCCCTACGTTTGTTTCCCTGTTACACGTTGTAATCACACACTGTATCTCAATAAGCACAAGAAATTATGTGATTAATCATGTAATATCTGTCATTCACACTGAAGTGTAAGCTCCATGAAGATAAGAACTGTGTCTGTGTCATTTTTGTTGTTTTTCTGTATTATTTGTGGCACCAAGTATAGTTCCTTACACATAAGTACTCAGTAAATAATCAATGTAAGATTATGGCAAATAAATGCCATAATCAGGAGTTGAATGCTCGTCTATTATAATTTCAAAACCTTCCTTCTTTAAATTACACCATACACAAAACCTAACAGGAAGTATTTCTTAAAGAAATTACACAAGAGGCTCTTCCTCAACTCTATTTCAGTTCTAGATTGGCTATCTAACTATAAAAGTTACTCATTAATCTTAGGCACTGGCTAGAGTATAGTTCTGGGATAAGGAACTGAAAATCTTCAAGAAATCTCTCCAGTTTTGTGTGGGTAGGATCTTCAGAGACGTCCTACCTTTTGGAGCAGCTGTTGTTGAAGAAAAGTGGTGAGACAGGCTCTAGGACTACATGTCCCATTAGGAAACTTTACCAGAATTAGACACACCTGCTGGTTTACCAGTTTCTGACTTCCTGCTCAGCTAAAAAGACTTGTTTTGTGAAAAAGCAAAACTCAGCAGCAAACATCTAAAATGAAGAGCCCTCAAACTTTTGAGGAGCAAACGGAATGCATTGTGAATTCTCTACTCGCAGACTTCTTAGGCACCACGTTACAGGTTGCTAACCGGGAGCTACGTGGTGTAGACGTACCAGATTCAGGTAAGGCTCCTGGCCTGAGGTGGTGATTGCAGGCCAATGAAAGAATCTGAGTAAACTTTCTTATTTCCTCTTAAGCTTCAAAAGGCAAACTCTAAGCTTTCACCAATACCTGAAGTCTTCATGGAAGGGAAGGAGATTCTCAGTGAAGGGAGATTTTCTGACTAATGGTGTTGACAGAACATTGAAGATGTTCTTGAGTGAGAATGATGCCAAAATTGCTTAAAGGTCTAGAGAACTTTCTCCAATGCCCCAATTCCTGGGACTTGCCATCCCTTCAAGCCTTGTGACAAATGTGAATGTGTTCCCTCTGTCTTAGGAGAGGAGTGCTCTTTTGACGTGGCCATCATTGCTGGCCGCCTGCGGATGTTGGGTGATGAGTTCAATGGAGAATTGGAAGCTTCTGCCAAAAATGTCATTGCAGAAACCATTCGGGGACAGGTCAGGTTTTTACTACTTCTTTCTATTGTTTGCTGCTTTTTTCCTACTTCAGGCACGCTTTTCTTACTATTTACAACTGTGACTAGAAATGTTCTGTGAAAGATTGGGGGGCTTACATTCATCCAAGGAGATACAGCAGGAATTCTCCAATTGTCAGTTCTTTAGGAGTTAATAAAAGCTGAAGTGGTATTGAGATAGAAAGCTTTTGGCACAGGCTGATCAACCTTCAGATTTTTTCCATTTGTTTTTCATCAGAGCTGTGCTTAGTGGCATACAGCACATCTATAGCAATTTATCTGTGGAAAAGCACTTTATTCTTTTATGCTCCTGTTTTAATATTTATTTTGCCGGAAATGGGCATCTTTGCCCCCCACTCCCAAGGTCCAGCAATGAAACTATACAAGAAGGATAGGCAGTTGACAAGTCCGATGCAATGAAGGGTAAGTACTTAAAGCAGCCCACTAGGGTTTTCATCAGAATGCTGATTACTGGCAGTAGAACTTCAACTTTGTATTGCATATAAAGACCATAGACAATGTTCTAGATGTTGCTGATTAGTATCAACAATGACAGCTAATATTAACTCATCACTTACCATGTACCAGATAGTATTCTAAGTGATTTACACTTATTATCTCATTGAATCCTTACACCTCCTAATGAAGTATTACAGAAACTATTATCCATAGCACAATCTCTCCTCATCTGCATATAACACTGTGAGAGCAACATCTAACCTCTTTTGTTCGTTGTTATATTCACAAAAGCTAGAATAGTACCTGATATACAATAGGTGCTCAGTAAGTATTTTCTGACTTGATATCCATTTAAGCAGATAAAGAAACTGAGGAATAGGGGAACAGATAATTAGGTTATTCAGAAAGTGCTGAAATTGCGATGTGAACCCAGACTAATTCTAGAACAACACTCTTGACCAGTATGCTTTATTCTTTCTAATGAGTACAGCTTGGGTGGTGTGCCTATTCAGGCAGAGCTAGACTTATTACCCCTAATTGTTTGCACTGAAGATTTCCTAAGTAGCTGATGGCTGAATCTACCTTTTTTTTAATTAAAGCAATTTTTTTGAAACAGCCTGAAACTCATAGAGAAGTTGCATGTATATTATACAAAGAATTTCCCTTTTGAATCATTTAATAGTAAGTAGCCAACATGATGTTCCATCACCCCATAATACTTTTATATTTCCTTTAAAGAAGGACATTCTCTTATATAACTACAATCTTGGGGCTGGCCCAGTGGTATAGTGGTTAAGTTTGCATGCTCCATTTAGGTGGCCTGGGCTTCGCAGGTTTGGATCCTGGGTGTGGACCCAGGACTGCTTGTCAAGCCACGCTGTGGCGGCATCCCACGTAAAATGTAGAAGAAAGCTGGCACAGGTGTTAGCTCAGTGACCGTCTTCTTCAAGCAAAAAGAGGAAGATTGGCAATGGATGTTAGCTCAGGGCCAATCTTCCTCACACACACACACACACACATAAACTACAATCTACCCATCAAAACCAAGAAATTAACACTGATACATTATCATCTCATCCTCAGATCCTATTCAAAAGTTTTTCCAATTGTTTCAGTGATGTCACTTATAGCAAAAAGATCTAGGCCAGAATCAGATATTGCATTTAGTTGTCATGTCACTTTAGTCTCCTTCAATTTGGAATAGTTCCTCAGTCTTTCCTTGATTTTCATGACCTTGACACTTAAAGATTATGAGCCAGTTATTTTGAAGAATGTTCCTTAACTTGGTTTGTTTAATATCTACTCTTGAATAGACTCAGGATATGTACCTTTGGTTGCAATACACAGAAGTGTTGCTGTGTTCTTCTCATTGCATCCTATCAAGGGGCATAGATTTCAATTTGTCCCATTACTGGTGTTAACTTTAATCACTTAAGATGGTATCTGCAAGTCTTCTCCACTGTAAAGTTAATTTTTTCCTTTTTTAATTAAGTGTTTTGTGGGGAGGTACCTTGAAACCATGTAAATATCCCATATCTCATCAAAATTTCAATCTATTCATTTTTTTATATAAACATGGACTCATGAATTCCTACTTTATTCAATGGGTTATAATCCATTACTTTCATTATTTATTTGGGTTCTCAAATTGTCCCAGCTTTGGCCAGTGGGAGTCCTTTCAATCTGGGCTGTGTCTTTTTGGCATATTCCTCTAATTTTCCGAGTACTTCCTCAATTTCTGACAGATTGTCTTGTATTTTCCAAGCACCAGCCTGAAATCACCCATTCTCCAGGAAGCTCTGGTTTCTTTTAATGGAAAACAATATTTGGAAACCAAGATCTAGATACCCTCATGTGGATGCCCTTCTCAGCTTATTTGGGCTGTGACACTCTGCTCTGACCACCATGGACACTCTACACTACGCCTCAGAAGATCTTGCTTGGTCCCACATAATACCTTTGAACCAAATTTTTTCAGGAGGGAAAGAGGAAGAGGAAAAGCTAATCTCTTTTTTTTTTTTTTAAATTTAGAGTTCCCCAGACTTCAGTCATTCAAACAATACCTTCACAACTTGACCAGCTGTACTATCATGTACTTAATATTTTTGTTTCAAATCATTTTGTTTTTCTTCCAATCATTTTGTTCATCCTAAGCAATAATATCTGAAATCATGGATTTGATGGGCTACTTATGTTTCTTTCTAATACCCATTACAATCAAGAACAAAATAATAAAATGAGAGAAGTTTATCCAACTACTCCCTAAGATTACCTCAGAAACAACAAGTGGCACATTTGCCACTCTTTGGGGAACACTTGCTTTATTGGATTCCTGCACCTGCAGCCTCCTGCACTTTTTTAGTGATACTCCACTGATATATCCTGTGTCTCTCCCCAGGCAGGAGCCATACTTCAGGACACAGTAAAATCTCTCAGCCAAACCTGGTGTGCTCAGGATTCTAGTTTAGCTTATGAGAGAGCCTTTCTGGCAGTATCAGTGAAACTTCTGGAATATGTGGCCCACGTGGCCCCTGAAATGGCAAGACAGGTGGCTATCCCCATGACAAATATGATCAATGGGAACAGCGCCGTCCGGGAGTTCATCCAGGGCCAGGGAGGTTGGGTAAGTATGTTGGGGCCCCTGGCTTTACTGGCCATTTGCATTGTTTTTGTACTAACACCTGGGACTTCACTTCATGATTCTTTCTGTAAGTTGGAAACTAAGTAGGAAAACAGGCCTCCCTACTTTGCTGAAAGTGGCAGGATTTTTTTTTTTTTTTTGCCATGGAAAAAGGTAGCAGTCAGAAGCTCAGCCTGTGGGTGTTGGACTCCAGAGTCATGCTGCCTAAAATGTTGACTGCTAACTCCGTAAAACTAGTTTCCACTTCCTACACATAATCATTTATAAAGTATATTGGTGATGGAGATCTCATCTCAGCCTGGCTTCACTCTGTTCTCTGGTAAATTTCTGGGTCTTCTTTCCCTAACATCTTTGGTTGTGTTTTGAGGAAATTCAGAATCATCTTACTATTATCTAACAGAAAACAATTAGTGTCATCTGCTGTAGTGATAACTATAGGAGGCATTCTAAGCCCATGTCTTAGTAATCATTAGACCATCTGCTCTTATAGAGCATGCCCCTCCATTTCTAGGATCAGCAGAAGCCTTAGTAAGAGCTGTATTCCTTGGACATATCTGCAGATCGTTCCTCATTTCTTTAGGAAGTTCCTGAAGACCATCGTTTTGACTGTAGGATATTCATTTTCCTTCCTAGGAAAATCTGGAGAGCTGAAGGAGAGGTGGAACTGTTTACCAGCCTGAACACTGCTTCCTCTTTGACTGATCGGGTGATTGATTTCTGGCAGTTAAAACAGACAGAACAACCAAATCAAAAACCACTTTCTTTTGGACAGAACTAAACTTAGCTGAATAATTTATTTTCTACTCATTGTTAAAGTTGGGAGCAGCTCCCAGAGGTCTATTGAGATTTTATACTTTCTGTTTTTATGTGAGTTTTAATGAGGTTCTGTTGAAGCAAAGACGTCCAGACACAAAATAATGACTTGTTAGTAGTGGAATTCCAGGCAACTGGGCAGGCCTTTACTGGAGATATTTTGGAGAAAAGGGAGCATACAGTAAACTATTCCTTCAGATTTAGCCTCGTCCTTTGGTAAAGATCTCGTCTGCTAACTTTGTGGTCTAAAGGATTTCAGGGAGATTTTTGGTTGGAAAATCTTATTTTAAGTTGAGGATTTTCTTTTAAATTCAAAACCTGAATTTCATGTTAATTTCACCTGAGCAGAATTATTTTATGCATTTTCAAGTTGGAAGCAAAAAATAGCAGTTTGTTCATGTGCTCTTCTACCAGAAGGGCCAAAGAAAAATCAAACAGTTACTGCATTTTTACTGCCACAGGATGCAGGAAGTGCTGACCCACATAGACAACAGTAGAGCCCATCCCAGCTTAGATGAAGTGAGCTGCATACCACAGCGTTTTTCAAAGTGTGGTTCGCATACCACTTGTGGACATTATAAATTGCTGATTTCCAGTCTCCATTCCCAGAGATTCTGATTCTGTAGGGGTGACCTGGGGCCCAGGATCAAATCTTTCTAACCAGTTCCACAGGTGATTCTGATGTACGTATACAGAGTTTGAGAACTATCACTTTAGAGCACGGGTTGGAAAATTACAACCCACAGATCAAATCCGGCCTGCTGCTTTTTTGGTGTGATAAAGTTTTATTGGAATGCAGCTACACTTATTTGTTTGCATATTGTCTATGTCTGTTTCAGCACTGCAACAGCAGAGTTGAGTAGTTACAGCAGACACCATACGGCCATAAAGCTGAAGATATTTACTATCTGGACCTTTACAGAAAAAGTTTGCAAACTCTTGCTCTAAAGCTAAATGAACATTTCTCCTTAAATAATTTAAACTCTGTTGCAATCCTGATCATTCCTGCCAAACACAATTGTAGATAGAATAACTGTTTTTTCAGAATTTAGTCTGAGAATGTTAGTTCTTGTATAGTCCACACTTTCTCTAGGACCTTTGGCAAATCAAAGAATGCTGTGACTCCTGAGTGGTCAATAGAAGATATACATTTCCTTGGCCCTACCACAAGTGATTGAAAGTGAAGCATATGGTTCTATAGTCTGCGTATCTCATAATAGTCCTTAGTAATCTCATGCATTAGGAGGCAATCATCAAGTAGAGACTCTTTCATCCATAAGCCCCCAAACCAAACTACTTACCTGATTGTCAAGAAGAAAAGCATTGCTGTATCTATTTTTGAAGAGAGGCATTAGTGGCTTTGGCTAAAGTTTAACAAAGCTAACCACATCCCCTCCCTTCAGCCAGCCAGCCATCTGATTCCCCTAAATGCGTAGAAATAAAGATGTAGTGCTGCAAATGTATTTTGACTTTTTCAAGTTATGCTGTTTCCTCTATTCTTGGATAAATCATAGTAGGTTAATAATACAGAAATGAGATTGCATATTTCTCTTTAGTAGAAATTAGCAAAATTAGCTTTTTTTGCTACAACTTAAGACACTTGATGTATTCCTCTGTGTTTTATGTTACTGTAAACTCAACATACGGTGAGTTTTGTGGTATTTGACCTGTTAGGCAAAATCACTATTTTCACTTTGACTGACATTTATAATGTTCTGTTCATGAAATAAAATTCTTCTGTCTATTCCTTTGAACTAATTCTCATTAAGTGCAATCCAAATTGAATGATATAGAAACAGTGAACAGTGTGGTGGTTGTCAGGGGCAGGGGGTGGGGGTGGGGGAAATAGGTGACTGTGGTCAAAGGGTACAAACTTCCAGTTGTAAGACAAAAAAGTCCTGGGGATGTAATGTATGTTATGGCGACTATAGTTAACAATACTTTATTGTATATTTGAAAGTTGCTACGAGACTAGATTTTTGAGGTTCTCACCATACATACAAAAATTATTTAACTAGTTGTGGTGATAGATATGTTAACTAACCTTATTGTGGTAATCATTTCACAACACATACATGTATCAAATCATTACATTGTACAACTTAAACTTACACAATATTACATATCAATTATATCTCAATAAAGCTGAAAAAATATATCGAATGATAAACGTCAGAGGCGAGCAGCCTCCTCTTTCTCTTTTCTTTTCCCTCTTAGCCATACCAGCTCCCTGTTTCATCCTATATTACCCACAAAACATCAGAATGTGAATCTAGCTCCAAGTATACTGCAGTATCTTGAGACTGAGGATATGATGCCCCTGGAGATTAGACCAAGCACGTGAGTAAAGCAGCTCCTGCCTAGGGTTGTGCTTGTTGCTAGGCCACCCTGTCCTAGGAGAGCTGCAGTGATTGGGCTGCAGGAAGAAGATACTGTAGCTCAGAGATTTGAGCATACATTCAGATTGTCTGATTTTCACAATTTAGTTTCACCATAGACTAATCATGTGACATAGGGTAGGTAATCCAATTCCTTTGTGCCTTAGTTTCTACATCTTAAAATAGAGATAATTTGGTAATTAATTCTCAAGATTGTTATGAGGGATAAATGAAACAATACACCTTGTAAAGGGCTTAGCCCAGTGCCTGCAAATATTTCAAGGACTGCACCATTAACAATTTGGAGCCCCAGTGATTTGGACTTCATGAAGTTCTAGCTTGACATTTTTCTCTCCATTAACTCTGTCTCTCACAAAAGCAAGCCAATCTTATGGCTTTACCTTTCGCCTTGATGTGGGTGATTCCTAAGTCTGACTTATGTCCCTTCTTCCCAAATTCATGTCCACAAACTCTAATCCTTTATTCGTATACATCTTTCTTATCCTCATACTTTCCCAGATTGCCATCCAACTAGCTCAAAATCTCACTCATTTTTCCATTCTCCCTCCCCCCAGTCCTACTCACCTAATTAGTCTTTCTCACTTATTCCTTCCTTTTTGTCCTGATTCTTTCTATGAGAGTTTATTACCATCTGCCTGGACTATTGGTAAAGACTCTCAGTTAGGCTTTCAGTTGATTGTCCTATTCCATGCTTACCCCATTCCAGTCTGTCCTATATACTGCCACCATATTGAACAAAGCTATGGTTTCTTTGCCCATTGTTTTGATAATTTTTAGATATGGTATAATTTATTTTGAAATTTTACATACCACTGAAGGAGATTATGAGACTTTCAAAAAACTTATCAGAAGGGGGCATTTATTATTTTAAAAATCAAGAAAAATTTTCCCAAAGCATTGCTTTGATTGCCATTTCTTAAAATCTTTCAGTAGAACTTTTGAAGGTGACTGGATATGTTCATTATCTTGATTGTGGTGATGGTTGCATAGGTGTACACACATGCCAAAACTTATCAAACAGTACACAGTTTACTGTATGTCAATATTACCTCAATAAAGTTGTTTAAAAAAACCCCCAAAAAACAATAAAAAACCTTCAGCAGTTTTTCATTGCTCATCAAATGAAGTCTGACTTTTCAGCTTGGTGTTCAAATTCCCCCAGGGTCTGGCCCTAACCCTCCTTTCTAGCCTTATCAATCAAGACTCTCCTCTACATAGCCAATGCTCCAGTCAAACTGAGCCACTCACTAAGCTACCTTCCTCCTACTGTTTCCTATGTTTCATATTGCTTTCTCTCATGCTCTATAGACAGCTTCAAAAACCAATTCAAATGGTACTTCCTCCATGAAGGCTATCCAGATAACCCAAATCAAAAGTGATCTCTGCCTTCTCAAAATTTGGTTTGCATCACGTTTATGGTCTTTATCACAAATGGCCTTATAGTTATTCGTGTACTTATCTTTCCTACTAGAATAAAGGATCCTTGTATGAAGACAATTTCTTGTACACTTCTGTAGCACCCCTCTTTCCCATTCTCTTACATGTATATGGACTCATAAATATTCATTAAATGAACGACTCAATACTGAATGAACAGTCAAACAAAAGATGGGACTTCAAGTTTGATTATATTTTGAACAAGATGCCAAGCCTCACAAGGAGTCTTGACTCTCCATTAAAAAAAAAAAGGTAAATTGCATCAACTGAAAATTATCAGCTGAACTTTGCCTCTTGAGGATTGTGTTTCTGAGGCCAAAGGCAGAGTATGATTCTCTGTGTGGTATGTGGAAAGCTGACTATGAAGTTCACAGCAAGTGAACCGAAGAGCTTGAGGAGGTCTCAGAATGCCATAGTGACAAGCAGCAGACTGGAAGAGGGTAGGGGACTTTCCTGCTGTGGATGATGTGAAAACATGAGCAAAGCAAACAAGATTCACTAGAGGTGTTTCATAAGCCTCTTTTGTGTCCATTTATAAAAGGAGAAACAGGTCTATTCTGGAGATAAAGGAGGTCATTTTTTTCTGGTCACTGCAGCTCTTCGGGCCTGGACTCTGTGCCTCAGTAGCAGCACCATTCCTTTCATAACAATAGCCCTGCTGCTTGGGCAGCAGCATTCAAAGAAGTGCTCTTTGCCAGGTCCCCGAACCTTCCCGTAGGGAAGGCCCATCTGCTCCTGGCATAGGGAAAGTGCCTAGCCAGAGACAAACATAGACTGTGCAGGCAAGAGACCTGGAGTAATTGATGCAGTGAGTACCAAGTCAGAGTGGATCTCTCACCAAAGCCTAACCACATTATAAAGCGTATTTTATCACAGTAGACTTGTTTTACATATGCTCAAGACCATGTTAAGCACTGTGGGTTATACAAATGCATAGAAGACACTATCATCGCCTTTGATAAACTTAAAACTACAGGAGGCATTTTATGTGTTTTCTTTTGAATAAATTCCCACTTTAAATAAATTTATAGGAGACAAGGAACATGTGAAGAAACCAAGAAAACTTCTATAGCTGAATATAAAGATTGATACCGAAAGGATTCAGACTAAGAGAAGGTCATGGTGAGATGGTGTTAGGGGCAGGATTTTTTGAAGAAAAGAGTAACTAGGCTTTATGGCTTTATTTTCATCTTGGTGAAAATTAGGGGGAAAGCTGAGAAAAAACAAGTGGCAATAGAATGAACAAGGTTGTCTATGGGTGATGTGGTTGGATAGGCTGGGTGAGGACACTTGATGGGAAGGGCTTGGTGACAAGCTGAGGAATCTGGACTTGTTCCTGTAGATTATCAGTAAGAACTTTGGTTCCTTAGCATTAAAGAGGAGTTTTAAGAACTTTCATCCAGCCTTGGTTACCAGGAGATTACTAGAATAGAAGATATATAGATAGGAAGATAACTGAGTTTATTGCTGCAGGAATACAGATGTGAAAATGGGAATGGTTAACATGGGAATGGAAAAGACAGGTTGATTCTAAAAGACATTGAGGAAAAAAGACCAATAGGCCTTGGTGGCCAAGTGGATGCCTACAGAGGACTGAGTGTTTCAGAGATAACACATATAGCCCATATCAAATTAATGACCCTGGGATGGAGGGAAAGGTAGGAACAGTGAAACCAAAGCAAAGATTGGTAAGTGGCTTCCTCAGGGTAAAACATGCCTCCTCACAGAGAGAAAAGGGTGTTCTGAGAAACCTGAGGGTCTTTCCTATTGACTAGTTTATCTTGTCCTAATAATTTCCCCTGACATTCTCTTTGGTTAAAGTTTTTCGTCGTTTAATTCCAGACCTCCATGACACTGATGTTTCCCCTTAAACTGGCACACTCCCCTCTTGTTGGGGCAGGTGACAGTGTGATCGGCTCTCCTCTCTATTATCATTTTCCTTCTGAGCAAAGACCAGAGCCACGTGAGGCAGCAGTAAGATGTTCCTTCCTACTCCTCTTCAGGTGCTTATTCAGTTTTACTTTCCACAAGAACTTACCCTTGATGGTTCTGATAAAGTGTTTATGAGTCTTTTACTGCATGGAATTGTTGTGTTCACTCAGGGTTCATGCCAGACTGGTTTAAATGTTTCATTGTGAATTCTTAAATTCTTAGGTAATGCCAATCTTTGCTGCATGACTTGTTCCCCTCCCCAGCTCTTGATCCTCCCACAAGATACAAATGAGTCAACAGAATCTTCATCAAAAACCATTATGCTTCTATTGCCCTCCACTATCTGTAGAAGGAAGTGCGAAAAATTAAGTAGTAGCTTAGATTTGTTAAAAATAAAACTGAAGCTTCTTGTTTTCTCCTTTAGTTTGTTTTTTGCTTGCTTGAGTGGTCTGCTCAGGAAATGGCCTTTTAGCTAAGTGGGTTTTTGAGGTTTGGTTGTTTCACGATGTTTCTATATCTTTTAGTTTTAGAGTAGAACAGACTCCTAAGAATTGCTGCTTGCTTTTAAAAAAGATCTACAGTTCTGCTGAGATACTATTTTCAGATCCTCACATTTTGGGTAAATGGACTACGGAGGCATCTAAGCAAGTTTTTCTTTCTTATCTCATGTCTATCTCTATCTTATCCCTCCCTAAGAAGAGAATAAAGTTAGAGACTGTTCTGAAATATGGGCTTGAGAAAAATAGATCTAAATCTTATTTTATTAGGTGTCGTTTTGTGTATTAATTAGTAAAGTTCTAGCTTTGATGGAAGTGAAGACATTCTAAGGGGACAGAGAGATTATGAAATGGTTTCTCTCTTATTTGTCCAAATAGAGAAAATTATTTTTCTTTTAGGGTGATGGATTGCAACTCTGCAAATAAGTAAGTTAGTTTGGAATGTTTTTATTTTTATCAGTAAATATGTCTATATCTTTAGTCCTGAGATGCTTTCTTAACTGGTTAAGGGTGTTTTTCACCGTATTCTGTCTTGTTCACTATTGTTTACCCAGTCCCTAACATAGTGCTTAGCATTTAGTGGGTACTACTAAATTTGTCAAACAAATTAATGGATTTTTGTGTTTTTTTCTAATTTAAAAAATGGTATAATAATTTTAAAAGAAGAACTTTAAAAAGCATCCTTAATCCCAGCACATACACCATCGATTTTTTTTGCATCTTTTAGTCTTCATTTAACTATGTAAATATTTTTACATGGTTTTAGTTATTGAGAACCTGAAATTTTGTGCTTTTAAAAATTTTCCCATATTTTATATGTTTTAAAATAGCCAAATTAAATATTGCATTATTTAAAGCAACAAGAAATTATCCTTTAAAGCCAGATGGGGATAATTTGAGAAATACTATCCTACTCTCAACAAACATTATTGAAGAATTATGGTTCGTTTTAATTTATTATGTGGATTGGGATTGAAATTCTTTATTGGCTTCACATTGCCTATAAGCGAGATACGTTAATGACCTTTCCTTTCCTGTTATAAGGCTCAATAAGGTGGATGCAGCCTAATAGCGTTCAGAATCATGATTTCCTAAAGGGAGTTTGAATAATGTTGCAAAACAGAAAGGATTGCTAATATTTTAAATAGAGGAAGTTCTAACACCACATTTCCCAGCTTTCTTCAGGATATTTCAGACTAATTTTATTAACATATTATTTATTGAACTTCTGTCCTCACACAGAGATGACATGCTGATTTTTGTTTGTTCTCACTCTCAGTGAGACACGTTCGGGGAGTTTGTGCCCACTGAGGAGAGAATTTATGCAAGCTGAGACTTGGGAGCTTTTTCTAGAACAGCCTGCTTGTCAGACAGGGCCAAAATGCCACAGGTACAGCGTGGCTTCCTGAAACAATGGCCTTTTCCAAGGCATTGGTTGCAAAGTAGAAATGTCTCAAGAAATAGTTCTCCAGGATTTCTGCCCTGAAAGTTATACTGTTGCCAGCAAGGTGGTTGATTTTACTCTTTTTCCGTTCCTTCATTTTTTACTAGCATTACATAAGGGGACATTGTGCCAACTTCCTGATCAGGTTCTCCTCACAGGGAGGCCACTGTGCTCCTGGAACCCATATAGACCAATACTCTCAGTCTTTATATCCAGAACCCAACTGAAGCTCAAAAAGTCCTGGAGGGTCGGGGAGGTCCTGAAATTAACAATACTTCCCTTAATGGAGGTCAGCACTTCCTCAGCACTGAGGGAGACAAGGACTGTCAGAAGCAGCTGACATTGTTTCATCCGAAAGAGAGT
The DNA here is from genome assembly GCF_037783145.1 of Equus przewalskii. Classification (NCBI taxonomy): domain Eukaryota; kingdom Metazoa; phylum Chordata; class Mammalia; order Perissodactyla; family Equidae; genus Equus; species Equus przewalskii. The sequence continues at coordinate 5,782,033 of NW_027228750.1, forward strand.
TTGAGGTCTATGTGGCAAACTTAAAAGTTCTGAATAAAAATGCCTTCTTTGATGAACAGAAGTTTGCCACTGCTCACACTGACAAGAAACTTTTGAGAGAACAGTAGAGGTAGAAGATGTCTTACTCCAAACAGTGTCTGTCTCCCTTTCTGGGGCTAACTGAACTTTGCAGTTTATTTGGGACATGACGAAACAGAAGGTGTCAACGGGGCCTTTGTGCTCACTGGGGAAACGGGGAGAGGCAGCACTCACAAATGAGACCTGTAATTACTTCCTTTTCTCTAGGAAGCAAGAAAAGAGGTGACACTTGACATTGGGAGAGGGGAGCAGTCTCAGAGCTAAGCAGACCACATGTTATGTTCTGGTTAGCCTCTTGTTTGTTAAAAACTTGAATTGTAACCAGGCTCCTTCCTTAAGAAGGAAGGCACTAGGGCCCTGGAGTCAGTTGATGGCTTTGTTGTGTGACCACAGAGGCTGGTTACGTACTAATTTCCTCTAGGGCTTGTGATGAAGTCAGTAAACCACAGCCTTCAACATGCTCTGTTCAGGCGGCAGCAGTTGCTTCTCAGTGGTGTCTCGGCCATGACACACATTTGACATGCCCTCCCTTAACCCACTCATAGACTGTCTCTCTTGCCCTGCAGCATGGACCAAAGAGAAATTCTGCAGAAGTTCCTGGATGAGGCCCAAAACAAGAAAAGTAACAAAGAGGAGTTTGCCAATGAATTTCTGGTGAGTCCTACGTGTAACAATCTCAGGGTAGTTACCTAGACGATTTAACTGACTATGATGGTCCAACGCTCCTAGACCAAATTGCTCTTGGGATAAAGTGAATATTAGACCTTGCAGAAGGAGAAGCGGGGAAGGCAACCTAAAAGTTTGATTTTTCTGAGTGGTTTGTGTGTATCTTAGAAAGTCTCTCCAAAATACTGTTCTCAGTATTTTGTTTGCTGGTTCTTAGAGTTTGACTAGGAATCTTACAGAAGACATATATAATTCCAGGTGTGTAAATACTAGTATTGATTGAACCTTGGGGTTCTCAGGTATTTGAGTTGTGGTTTATGCTTCAAATGACTAATTTTAATTAATATTAAGAGGAAAGAGACTAAGATTAACTTTTCCTAAAACATTATGTTTCTAGCCTCCCCATGGGATTCCATTTGGTGCCAATGGCTCTTGAAAAGCACCAAAACTATCTACCAAATTTCTTTATTTTTTCTTTCCTTTTTTTCCCTATGGAAAAAAACAGAACATGTTTTTACAATATCAGGGTTTTCTTAGCCTTCTTTTGCTTGGAGAGGTAGAAAGGCTAGGATGGGGAGTAGAGACAAGTGAGGGACATGGAGAGAAACCTAAGTATAAGGTAGCCTAGGGTCAACTAGATTTGATTACCCAGAGGAACCCTGAATCTCCTCTGAGGGAACTGTGCTTATTGATGCTTGGCAGCTGGGTAGGCCTCATTCATCCTATAACCTAGCACCTCAGATGACATTGGATATCTGATAGTACCTATTATGTATTTGGGAATACGTTCACCTGGTGTTTCAGAGCTGTAAGAACTTTAAACCTTATCTCCTCATCTATGAAGAGGGAAAAATAAGGGAAGTAAAGTACAAAACCTGAAATTAAATGATGATTCTGTCATCAACCAAATTATCAACTATTTGACATGTTCCTTAATCTCCCCATGTCTGTTTTCTAACTTCTAACATGGGGACAACATTTCACGTCCTGCCTATCCTCGCAGGATTGTTTTGATAATTAAATATCAATATTAATAGTAATTAAATGTGGTCATTCATTCAGTAATATTTATTGAGCACCACTATGTACAAAGTTCAGTTCTAGGCATTGAGGATACAGTGGTGAACAAAACAAAAACCTTTGCCCTCATGGAGCTAACATTCTGGTACCAGATAGTAGATGTGAAAACACTCTATAAAGCCTCAAGTGATTAGATATTATGATTGAGTGATTATATATTATGATAGAAACCCCTATGCCTGCTCATATTGGTTAATATCATGGTGTCATAAAAAATGTGCTCTCATTGCCACTGGCTGGGCAGTCTGAGTCTCTCTGAGTAGAGTTACCATGGAGGGAGGCAAGGGGAATATCCTGGCCTATGTGCCTGTTCAGACATGTGCCTGCCCCTGGAGTACAACTCCTGAGCCAAATTCACCCAACACATGGAGGTAGAAAGTGACCTGAAGGGGTAGTGCCAGCCTCTGTTTTATTTTGGTTCTGTTTTTTAAAATAATGTAGACAACATCTCTAATACTTTACCTTTTATTAGCTCAGTCATTATAATCTCTCACCAAATTATGGCAGCCACATAACCTCCTGTTTCTCTGCCTCTGGCTTTGCCCCACCTTCAATCAATTTTCCGTTCAACACCCAAGTGATCTTTTAATAATACAAATCTGGTCATTTTTTCCCTGCTTAAAAACTTTTTACAGTTTGTATTTTTTTCAGCTGTTCAAAATTGTGAAATATAATACACATTTAGAAAAGTACATAAAATATCGTAAGTATAAAGCAATCACCACCCAGGTCAAGGAATAGAACACTGATGGACCCCAGAAGACCTCTATATATTCCTCCCCTGTAGGTCCCTCAGCCCCATTCCCACCACCCCGCCTCATCACCCGCCCCTCCACCGTCCTACCCTGCCCAAGGAATAATCACTATCCTGACTTTTATATTAATCATTTCCTTACTTTTCTAGCTCCTGATTTTAAGGACCTTGTTTTTGGGTGGTGATTAAGTGGAACCTCACTGTTCACTGACTCATGTCCTCCAGTGGAAAAACAGAGTCTTGCTCTCAGCCCCATCTAAAGGTTCAGCTGAGAAACCAGAGAGAGAGTGGCTTTGGGGGTATTGGGGAGGAGTGAACAGGGCTAGGTTGCTTGCTTGGACAAGGTAAATACTGCCATTAAATTGGAGGGCTTTCCACCTGGTCATGTCCCACATCCCACCTAAGCTTTTTAATATATTCTCCCAGGATTTAATGTTTCTGAGGTTTGAGGACTGATTCTGTGACACTGAGCCACCGCTAGCCTAAATGGGGGTGGCTTTGTGGGAATTACTGAAAGTTGTCTCTACTTCCAGGTAGACACTCTGCACCCTGCCCCCTATCCATGACTTAGATTTCAGTTCCAACTTCCTCCTTGGCCAGGTTTCTTTGTGCAGAGCACACAGCCCTGCTATGACAGCTAAAGCCAATATTGTGCTGCTTAGGTCTTTTCCCTGTGCCAAGACTAAATTCAATAACTTTTCTATAGCTAGAACTGCTGCTACCAACTTCAAAAGGTTTTCATGCGTTCATTCAAATATTTATTGCTTAGAATGTGCAAAGTATTGCGCTAGAGGCTGGCAATGCAATGCAATGCTCTATGCTTTGGTGGAGATTATCTTCTAAGACATTAGAGGATGTTTTAGAGAGGCAGACATTAAACAACTAATTACTCTATTAAATGATTATAATCGCAATAGTCTTGGTGGGGTGTCAAGGAAGCATCACATTCATTATCTTATATACTATTCAATTAAAAAAACCCTATGAGGTAGTTATGATCTCTGACTTACAGGTGAGGAAACTGAGGCTCTGAGAGGCAAAGTAGTTGGCCTAAGCTCACCCAACTTTTCAGCCATAGACATGAAATTTAACCCAGATCTGTGCTTTCAGAGCCTGTGAAATTAAGCTTTATGTAATAGTGTCTTGCTATAACACTGAGTCCCTTAAAGGGTCTAGACTGAGGGTAAGTCCCTAGTTAGTATAGTTTCTATATAGCAGAAACAACAGTATGCAACCACACTATTAAAAATTTCTTTTTTAAAAAAAATTTGTTTTAAAGATTGGCACCTGAACTAACAACTGTTGCCACTCTTCCTTTTTTTTTTTCTTATTTTTCTCCCCAAATCCCCCCTGGTACATAGTTGCGTATTTTAGTTGTGGGTCCTTGTAGTTGTGGCATGTGGCATGCTGCCTCAGCATGGTCTGATGGGCCATGTCCTCACCCAGGATCCAAACTGGTGAAACCCTGGGCCGCCGAAGTGGAGCGTGCGAACTTAACCACTCGGCCACGGGGCTGGCCCCAAAAATTTCCTAAAGGTACTTTAAAAAAATACCTGTTGTTACTCTTATAAAACTATATTACTGCAAGTTAAAAGAAAATAAATTCACTATCGTACCAACATCCCAACATATGCAATTTTTTTGGTGTGAAAATTCTACTTTTTGTCCATTTATATAATGCCTTTTATATTATTGTGATTATAGCATAGATAGAATTTTTTATTCTCATGTTTTCACTTAACATTATTTCAAAATTATTTACCATGTTAATTAAAATTTATATTTATGGCTTTTGATGCAGCATGGTATAATGAAAGAATAATCATAATGATAGCTAATACTTCTATACCCCTTATAGAAACTTTTCTAAACACTTTTATATATCAACTTATTTAATCCATTGAGGAAGGTACTTTCCATTTTATAAATGAGGAAATTAAGACACAGAGAGGTTGACTGACTTGCTCAGGTTCACACCGCTAGTAAGTGGTAGAACTGAGTTTTGACTTCAGGTATTCTTGCTTTATCATCTGTACTTGTAACAACTTTGGAGTCATATAAATCTGAGTCTGAATTTAGGTTCTGCCCGTTATTAGCTGTGTGACCTTGAACAAAGTCACTAAAAGGTAGGAACAAATAATATTCACCTTGCAGAACTGCTGTGAAGATAATAGAATAAATATACAAAATACCTGACATATAGTAGGCACCCAAATAATTTAATTATTTCTCTATTTTTGAGCATTTAGGTTATTTCTAATTTTTCATGATTATTGATAACACTGCAATAAGTATATTTGTTCATGAGGTTTCCCCCTTCTTTTGAATTATTTCCTGAGGCTAGATCTCCAAAAGTGTTATTACTAGGTCAAAGAGTATTAGCATCTAATTGGTTAAGTATTGCCAAATGTATTTCCAAAAGAACTTTTCTAATTTGCAATATCTGAATTTATCATCTTTACCACCTTGCTAGTCTTAATAACTATCAATGATAATAATAGATAAATTTTTTTGACTGCTTACCATATGCTAGGCAATCTAAGTGGTTTACTGTATATGATCTTAATCACTACATCAACCCAGAGAAAAAAGTACTATCTTCATTTTACCTATGAAATGGCAAAGCCAAGATTTGAAGCTCTGGTCTGTTCGATTCTAAAACCTCTTAACCTCTGCACCTATACTGCATCATAGTATGTTTTATTTTTTCTAATTTAATCAGTGTGAAATGGTACTTTGCTACATTAATTTTATTTATTTTATTCCTGACTGAAAATTTTCCATGATTATTTTCAGTCTGCATTTTCTCATATAAATTTTCTGTTCATCTGCTTTCGACAACAGCTAACCCATGGAACTGCGTTCTAGACTCTATGCTAAACTGCTTCACAAACAGAACCTCATCTACTTCCCAAAGAACCCTTTACAATGGCTAACAAAGTCCTGCATGGACCAGCCCGCAAGTCTCCTCCAGCTTCTTATAGCTTGTTCAGTTTCTTGCTCTTGTCATGCTTCCTCTGCCACATGGCCTTTCTTTGGATGCATGCCGTTACCTTTACTTGAATATTCCCTCCTATTCCTCCTTACCTAGTTAACACTTCATAATTCTTCAGATCTCAATTTGGTGGTGATTTCCTCAGAAAAACCTCCTTTGACCTCCCTGAATAGATCCAATCTCCTATTATAAGTTCTCATTAGCACTGTCTGTCATTTTTTTTAAGTTTCTTTCCCCCTCGCCAGATTTATTAAGGTGTTCATAGAACTTATGACAGCTCTAACTTTACATTTATTTGTGTGATTATTTGATTAATTTCTGCTTTCTCATTAGATTGAAGCTCCACAGACACAAGGCTTATATTGAGTTCTACTTATCTTGGTATCTTCAGTGACTAGCACAGTGTTTGGCATGTAGCTGACACTGAGGGACAGAGAGGTTAAACAACTTACCTAAGGCCATCCAGTTCATAACTGGTGGAACTTGGATTTGAATAAAGCTATCTAACTTTCGAGACTGTGCTCTTAGTTCTCTCCCACGCTCCCCACTCTGTTGTTTCCTATTTATCCATTCGTCTCAACTTTTTAAACTTAAAAAAAATTGCAGAATATAACACATACACAGAAAAATGCTTTAAACACAAATATATAATTTAACAACTAGTAATAAAGCAGGTACCCATATAAGCACCATTCAGATCAAGAAATAGAACATTGCCCACACTCCAGAAATCGCTTGGGTGTCCTTCCAGATCACAACTACCTCCAACTCCTACCAGACTAGAGGTAAATACTATCCTGAGATTACTTTTTTCTTTGTTTTTCTGCATAGCTTCAAGACCTATGTATATCACTAAACAATTGAGATTAATTTTACCTGTTTTTGAACTCTATGTAAATGAAATCATGTTCTATGTTTGGTTTTTTTAATGTCTTATTTCTTTCACTCTACGTTATGTTTATAAAATCCATCCATTGTGTTGCATGTAGCTGGGTCTTAATTTTTTCTTGTCATTTTTATGAATTCTGTCAAGGTTCAACATATACAATTACTGTTGTGATCACAGAGTGCCTTGAGAAGTCAAGTAGTCTCTTAGGATGGTATTAACTATTTGGATCACAATAGTCCAGTGTCTTGGCCTTAGCTTTGCTAGTCTAAAAATTCAATTTTGTCAGTATGCCCAGAGTTGATTAGGATCAGGCAAACACATAAGAAATTCTCCAGAAACAAACATGCCAATTTATTAATTTTCCAGGAAGAAAAATCACTGTCAAATAGAGTAGAAGTTTGCATTGACTGGCCAGCATATTCCCTAGTTTGGAGAAAAACTTATATGAGAAGCCAACTATAATCCGAAAGTTGCTTGATGAGCATGGTGATTTTAGTGGCTTCAACTGTGATGGTATGAAGTCTCCATCTCCTTGTTTGAACCCTCAGGATGGTCGTCACTATTCTTTTCTGGACAGCACTAGGGACACAGTGACAAGTGCTTGCTGTCTTACTTTTCTTCTTCTAAGCTTAATGAGGACTATCCTCTTCCATTAGTGCATTCTTTATCAGATAGATTAGAATTTACAAAGGAATAGGTATTCACTTTGGCCAATTACTGCAACTGATTGTGGTTTTATGACATGTACATTTCACCCATTGTATTAATACGGGATAAGGCTTGGTTATATATTATATGCTGGTCAATTTGCTGCACGTCTTTATGTTTAAAACTCCTTAGATATACTTTTGCTTTTCTACATTGAAGGCAGTTGAAGTATCTTCATTTAGAAAGCATGTGTAAAATATGAGTTGTGTATGAAAAGTGACAGCTTAGCAAATGTCAAGTATTGTGCTAAATAGGCACGTATGAACTCGTTGGATGTCTATATGTATTTGTATAAAGACTGGATGGGAATACAGAAATACGAACACAGCTTCATGTGACAGGGTAATTTGATTACGGTGTATCTTATTCCTTCTGAAAATGTTTTGGAGTGAAGAAATTGCAAATAGAAGTACAAATAACAAAAATACCCCTAATAACATTTTACCTGTCAAATAGACCTGTACTTAAAACATTGTAATCCTAATATTGGCCAGGTTTCAAAAGTATGCAGTCTCATATCTTCCTGGTACAGTCTCATACGCTGCTGTTATAATCTTTCTAGATGCAAAATTTGTATATTGTTTCTGATATATATTTGGTAAAATGGATCAAAAGCCTTTAAAATGGGCAAATTTTTTGCCCACTCCTAAGATCCATCTGAAGGAAATAATGAAGAATATTTATATAGATTTTGGCTACCTATTGTAATATTGTTTACAATTATTGTTTAGGAAGATTGGAAGCAACTTAAATGCCCAATAATATAAAGGCACAGGTCAAGTAACTTACGTTAAAACCCATACATTGAAATACTCTGCTATCATTAAAAATAATATAGAAGAACACAAACTGATAAATAAAAAGAGCAAGTTAAAAACCTTATATACAATGTGATCACATCTTTATGAACACATATAAAAGACTGGAATGTAATACTACAAAATATTAAGAATGATTAACTCTGGGTAGTGAAATTATAGGAGATTTTTACCTTTTTTTTGTTTCTCTGTATTCTAAAATTTCTCCAATAAATATGCATTACTTTTTTATTTAAAGAATCTATATTTAAAATTTTCCTTTAGTGTTGTTGGATTCCATTTAAATAATAAAAAGCGAAAAAAGTGAATTTTATGTTTCTAGGGGATGAGGTGCTTTTATAGAAAAGGTAAATATTGTATTTATTAAATACAAAGACAGATTTATTAAATATGAAGGATTCAATGGAGCTAGAAAGAAGATACCCAATTCTGAAGGCCAGGTGCTACTGTTGGTTTATAACGCACTAGAAGTCAGACAGGTATTGTAGGAACTTTTGAAGATTTATCATAAAAGACCAGAGAAGACCTGGTTATATTTTACTTCTGGAGAGAAGATCTAGATACATCCTCATTCTATATTTATTTATAGTAACAATACTAACCAAGCAGTCATGAACACAGTACCTCCTGCATAGCAGGTACGCAAACATCTGTTGAATTGAAATGATTCATTTATGTGAATCAGCCTATCACTTGAACATACTCTTGACTTTTGTGCACATTTAGGTGCAGTTGTGTTCTGCTACCACCAGAATAAATACATCAGATCACCCATAAAGCTAATTTCTCCCAACTCCATCTCCAGTCACTCACTGGGAACCCTCCAGTCCCATGTTTTCAGTTATTCACAGGACATTTTTAACACATTTCTTGCCATATCCTCAAATTTTATGTATCTAAAGTTGAACCTCTTGGTTTACTCACCCCAATTTAGCTATTGCTTATCCACCTACTCACTTACCTGACTATTGGACTGCGATCCAATCCCTGTAAGTTTGCCTGTCTAGCTGGAGATGATTGTGGGCACACTCAGGGCCAGTTCAGTCTTGTCCCCCATTCCTACTAGTAGTACTCTTGTTTACTGGATTTAGAGGCTGAAGATTTTAATTCCATTCCTTAGCATTCATGCTTTCTCTATTCTGTTGGAGGCTTAGAATAGATAACGCTGACTTGAAGTTGTAAGGCATTAAGGAACTACCTTGAGAAACTCTGGAGACAGCCCAACTTTGATTTTCCTCTCCCATCTTGCACAAGAGAGCCAAGTTTGATTTTTTCCCCATGCCAAAAATGGAACTTACGCTATGTCTTCTACACAATAATGTAGTCCTTCAAGGCAAAGATATGGTGGTCTTGTGCTATCTTTTCTTTTTGTGCTTTCTTTTTTTTTTCTTCTGTTCTCTTTAGGGAGTGACCTTAATTCAGTTACTAGTAATTAATTTACTAGTCAATGAGAAGAACATGCAAAGGACTCAGCTCTAACCTCTAGAGTTTTATGGTTAGGACCTCAGTTCTATTTTCATCTTGAAAGGAAAGGAGTAGTGTAGTCCACAAACCAAAAAGAGTACTATTAGCTTATCCAGCACAGGCAGAATCTGGTTTGTCATATATTCCAACCTATCAGGGCCCAGGAGGGATGCTGGCCCTCTTTTCTTCATTCTTCTTTTTTGAGGAAGATTAGCCCTGAGCTAACATCTGCCGCCAATCCTCCTCTTTTTGCTGAGGAAGACTGGCCCTGAGCTAACATCCATGCCCATCTTCCTCTACTTTATATGTGGGACGCCTGCCACAGCATGGCTTGACAAGTGGTGCATAGGTCTGCACCCGGGATCTGAACCGGCGAACGCCAGGCTGCCGAAGTAGAACATGCAAACTTAACCACTGCACCACCAGGCCAGTCCCATTGGCCGCTTTTTTTAATTCTCTCAGCAACTCTTCCTCTGATTTCTTTTGTGGGTGCCACCTCTGGGGAATTCACATCCCCTACCTTGTGGTTGGCAGAGAAATACCTTCCCCCTTTGACCTATCCTTTCTCCCCAAACTCCAACCCACCCCCATGGCCCTGCTTTCTCTTTTATACCCTTTTGCTTCCTACTCTCAGAGTTTCTCCTTTTTTGGTGAGGTTTATCAGTTCTTTTGTTCTAATTCTGCTGTTTTGTTCTCTGTTGGGGTGTTGGAGCCTGGGAGTCTGGTGGGGAGAGAAGGTGAATTAAAAAAAATTTTTTTTAACATAAAAATTTTAAAAAATTAAGAAAAAATTTAATAAAAGGAGGTCTGACCTCAAGGTAAGACATCTGAAAAAAAAACCTTTCACACTTTCCAAATTAACAATTCTATAGTCATTTCCTATGTGATGCTTTACTAAAGTAGTGTCTCTCTTTGTCATCCAGCCACAAGACTCCAAGAGGAGGAACAGAGTAGGGAAAAAAAAGCCATCCTGTCCCACCGTTGAAGGTGGCAGTCAAAGCAGCTAAACAAGCATAGGTTTACACACACATACAATCTTTATCTGTGTCATTTTACCAAATTAATTGAGGGATATCTTACAAAAAAGTCTTTGCCTATAGCATTCTCTCTGGAAAACATTCCATAAGTAAGCAAAGCAAGACAAATAAAAACAGTACAACAAGGAGTATGCACTAGGCTCGGTTCTGGAGATTTCTAGAAGGAATTGTTCTGGGACTTGACATCTTTTCAGCAGCCCTGGAATCAACGGCAACTTGAAAATGATCATTGTGAAGGTGCATAAGAGCAGAGAGAGCTGAAAAACTGATATAACTTGAGTGGAAATGTTTTATAGTCTCTCATGTGTCGGTGTCATGTCTTTAATTAAATTCCAGAACTAGCCCACTTTCAACTATCTTGGTGTAAATATATGCTATATAGTTATCAGTTCAGCATCTCTCTTCCTTTGGGAATTCTGAAAATCCAAGAATTCAGACCATGGTAAGAAACTAGGGTTTAAGAACTGACAGTATACCTGCTTTTTAATAGATCACCTATGTCTGATCTAATTCTAGAAACAGAAAAAAATGGTCATTAGAAGAATACATGTTGGCATCTGTGGTCTAGAAAGTAAGCAGGCAGTGGCTGTCTGTTTCATTTGTCATCCTTACTTGGAAAAAGCTTATATTCCTATACAGTATGTTGTTATAGTAGTTTAATAATCTACTTATTATTTGGAAGGTAGCAATTTAACTAGATTCTAGATATTTGATAATTCTTTGTTATGAACTTCCAGCTGAAAAACACCTCATGACTCCAACTTTTTTTCCTCTCCTTGCAGACTCAGTTATCAAGTTATCCTAAAATCCAATGATGGATTTGGATGATTTGTTGGAACAAATTTCTATTCTTTACTCTTTTCTCTCTCTGTGTCATACCTTTATTTTTGGCTCTCCTTTCCTCACCCACTTTTTTTTTTAACAACTCAGTTATAAGTGTCCTTAAGTAAATTCCTACAGATAGACGTACATCCTAATCAATCATGTGAAAACACTATATGAAATATAAGTACCTTAGAAACAATAATTAACAATTCCCTTCTTTTTAATTTTTTCTTGTTGCCAATCACTTGAGAAAAGTTCTTTCTCTGTTTCCTTATTTCTCTTTATTAGTGTACCCTGTGGAACAAGATAGACCATAATCATGGCTAAGACATGCAAAAGCAGTACCAGGTATATATTTATGAGAAAGAAAAGGAAAGCCATAGTTTTAAAGAAGTGATGTTACACATAATTGTCAATGACATCAATTTGTACAGTCTTGAAAGACCCTAGAAGTCAATCTTTAGAAACCTCATAATCGTAGGGCAGTGGGCAATATGGGAAAATTAGCTTGGGGTCCAACTGGGGAGAATCTTAAGTACCTGACTAAGAAGTTCGGACTTTTTCCTAGTAGCAAGGGGGATTCACTGAAGTTGTTTTGAGCGTGAGAGATAAGGAAAGCATATTTTAGTAAGATTAATTTGGCATAATTATGCCTAATGGATTTGAATGGGGAAAGACAGAAAAGAGTGAAGGTGAGTTAAGAAGCAACTGTAATAGTTCAAACTTTAAGGGAAAGGGTCTGAATTAAGGTATCTGTAGTGGGCATAGGAAAAAAGGTTGATTCAAGATATTGCATGGGAAGAATCAGTTGAACTTGGTGACTGAATTTGAGGTGGGAAGGCATGAAACCAAAAGTGACTCTCATTTTCTAGAATATGGTTGCTTGGGATAAAGATAGTACCACTGGCATTAATGGTGGGGATGATGATGAATTTAGTTTTAAATGTACTGAGTTTGAGGCTGTAGTAAGATACTCAAGTGGAAACATCTAGGACGTGGTTGGGAATTCAGGACTGGAACTTAGTAATCAAATCTCAATGTAGAAATTTGAGAGTTATCCAATAGGGGTTGGAATTATAATTCACTTTGAGTCAGTTAAGTAAATTTAAAAAAAAAATACTGATATGCCTTCTATAAGAGTATATGATATCCCTAAGCAAATGTATATAGTAAGAGAAGAGCAGAGAGTTGAGGACTTAAATTTGGAACTTTGGATAATTCACAACTAAAAGATAGAAACAAACCGAGAGCCAGTAAGAAAGAATGAGAAATGGGAAAGAGAAGTCAAAGAACGAGGAGAACCAAGATAATGTAGCCTAATAAGGGCCAAGGGAGGAGGAAATTTCAAGAAGGAAGTTAAAGAGAATGAAGACTGAGTAGATGCTGCGGGATCTGACCCAGAGGAAGTAATTAATACTCTTCATGTGACCAATTCACCATTAAATAGTGGGCAAATAATGAAGATTATTTTTTGTAGTTCAATTCAACAAATATTTATTGGCTATCACAGATGTTTTCCCTTTCACTTTCTTAAATTGAGTAAAGGTTCACAAAGCTCAGATCTGTTAAATGTGGTTTCTTTGAGTGATAAAGGAGTTAAAATTTGGGACAAGGTTGATTCCTAAGAAGGAGCTAAAGAGGAATTATCATTTATCGGTATTTATCATTATATGGTATATATACCGTATCATTTTGGTATATAGTATAATATTGAAAAATGGGAGTAATTTCAAGGAGTTATCACTATCTTGAGGAATCCTGTTCAACCATATTATACTAGCCCATGCCTGGCCCAGATCATATTCTACCAACTGAATATGATACTATTTTTAAGATTATTGTTTGGTTAAGGGGTAGGCTTAAAGTATAGGTCATATTTTAAAAAATGACTGCTTTTGGAATGGAAATCTTTGAAATTTTGTTAGATATAGAGAGATTTTATTCAGCTTAAGTTCCATTTCTACTTAAAAATAACCCTGTACTAGCTATAAAGAAACTAAACTTTTATAGCTGATCCTCTAGGTGGAGCATATAGTTTGTTATCAGAAGATACTGGTTTTTAAAATATTCACCAGTTTCACCTCTAAGTTTTAATTATTCGTTGCTTAGCAGCACTAAGTGTGATCTTTTCACTTCTCCAAATGTCACTGAACTCTGCTCTCCTTATGCTCTGTGGTTCTGTCCTGAATAGAATCAGCCCGGGAGGGGCTTAAAAGGACTGGAGAGGAACGTTTGGGCAGTGGAGAAGGAAAGCTCTCTAGAGATAGCTTCTTACCTCTTTTCTCTGGGAAGATTTAATTCTTGGAATTTTATTACAGAAGCTGAAAAAACAATCTACCAAGTACAAGGCAGAAAAAACCTATCCCACAACTGTGGCTGAGAGGCCCGAGAATATCAAGAAAAACAGATATAAGGATATCCTGCCCTGTAAGTTTCATTTCTTCCTGTGAACTTATGGCTTCTCCCAAATTCAATCATTCCTATCTCTTTTTACCCATTACTTGCTGTTCCTAATCCTGGAACACGGCTTTGACAAATCAGTTTGTGCTATTTATGATTACAAAAGAACATTCATTCATTCATTCACTCACTCACTCTGATCAAACACTTACGAGTATCCATTATTCACAGTTAGTCCCTCTGACTAAACCCTCTTAATTATACTTCGTCTTTCTTTTGTATTGTAGATGATCACAGCCGAGTAGAGCTGTCCCTGATAACATCTGATGAGGATTCCAGCTACATCAATGCCAACTTCATTAAGGTACACTCCGTATTCCGTATTTCTCTAGGTACCTAAAAAAGGGCGGGGGTAGAATACTAGACAAAAAAGAGGATATTATTTGTAGTCACGCATGTAATTTCTGTTCTCCTTTAGGGAGTTTATGGACCCAAGGCTTATATTGCCACCCAGGGGCCCTTGTCTACAACTGTCCTGGACTTCTGGAGGATGATTTGGGAGTACAGTGTCCTGGTAAGTAGTGCTGTGTTTGTTACTATATTCTCTAGCTTTTAGGGGTGGAGAGGGTAGAGTATCAGGATATGTGACTGAAGTTTCCTATGTATTAAAATCCGTACTCCAGGCCAGGCTTCCTCAGCAAAAAGAGGAGAATTGGCAGCAGGTGTTAGCTCAGGGCTAATCTTCCTAAAAAAACAACAAACAAACAAAACCAACCAGAAAAAGAATAATTAAGACTTTCTGACCCTGGGACCCAGGTATTAACTGCTCTTTCTAACTATATTAATGTTTAAGAGTCTATCTATAATTTTGTCCCTCCAGATCATTGTTATGGCATGCATGGAGTTTGAAATGGGGAAGGTGAGTTGCTTTCTAGAACACCTAAAGGTAAAAGAAGGGAGAAAATTGGTAGCAGAACTTTTCTTAAGTGTGCCAAGGTAAAAATTATGCTCAGCCTCCTAGTTTTCAGTTTGAGAATGCCAAATGACTCTCAGGGCTTTTTTACCCTATGAACCCCTTTTGTCCATTTTCCCAGTAGACTCTGTTTTGAAGTAAAAATAAGCTATTCTTTCTAAAGTAACAATTCATTTTCACATTTGTATTAATCAGACATCTTTAACTAGTCAGAGCTTCTAACACTATGCTGTCCAACGAGGCATCGACTAGCCACATGTGACTGTTGAGCACTTGAAATATGACTGGTGTGATCAAGGAACTCAATTGTTTTATTTATTTTATTTTAATGAATTTAAATTTAAAAACTGATACCCAATTCAGTTATTGGAAAACTTTAAGTATGTTTGGAACAACTTGGGTATGTGATTCTTTCAACTATAAATTTTATGAAGTCTAAATGGAATAAAATATTTCCAATGAAAATTTAGCATATTACTTGAGATTAGCTGTAAATATAAAATATATACTGGATTTTGAAGACAGGTTAAAAAATGTCAAATATCCAGTAACTGTTAATATTGATTACATGAGGTTTTTTAAGTCAGTACTTTTTTGTGTGTGTGTGAGGAAGATTGTCCCTGAGCTAACATCCTTGCCAATCTTCCTCTATTTTGTATGTGGGACACTGCCACAGCGTGGCTTGATGAGCAGTGTGTAGGTCCGTGCTGGGGCTCTGAACCTGTGAAACCTGGGCCACCAAAGTGGAGCACACAAACTTAACCACTATACTACTGGGCCAGCCCACATGTTTTTTGATATGTTAAAATTTCACCTTTTTTCTTATTTTTGAATGTGGCTATTAGAAAACGTAAAATTACATATGTTGCTCACATTATATTTCTATCGAACAGCACTCTTCTAACCTACTGTTGCCATTTTGAGTTGATATAATTCGAGTTAAAACCAAGGGAATTTGATGTTTCAGTTACCTCATGCAGCTTTATTTTAGTGGACATATGATTTTTGTCAATGCTTTTGAAATACTGAAAATGTCAGATCCCTATTTCTACTTATTCAGACTTCTAGGAAGTCTGTAATTTATATATCCTTTAATGTTTGTCTTCCCATCCTTGGAGGTTCCAGACCATGATGTTGGGGTTGAAGCCCACGGGGGTTAGAAGTTCCTAAGGTGAAGGACACAGAGCTGAATTTGCCTCTGAATGAGGGAGGGGTTTTGTTACTCAGAAGAGACTAGAATATACGGAGGGAAATCACTGCATTCTGCTTTTGCAACAGAAAAAGTGTGAGCGCTACTGGGCTGAGCCAGGAGAGATGCAAATCCAACTTGGCCCTTTCTCCATATCCTGTGTAAGTATGATGCCTGTTTCCATTGTGGCTAAGCAAATGCTCCAGGATCTACTTTATAGTGAATAATCTTTGAATATTAGTCTTTGAAATAACTAATATTTGAATTTACTTCTTAGGAAGCTGAAAATAGAAAATCTGATTACCTAATCAGGATTCTAAAAGCCAAGTTCAACAGTGTAAGTATAGAATAGGAACGGTAAACTCAAAAGCCTACAGAGGTCAGACAGGTAGATGTATATGTATGTGACTCAGGCTGGGCATAACACAATGGGGAGTTGTGGGGTCTTTGATGTTCTGGATAAACTTTTATTTTCAAAAGAGACCATTGGTGTAATCTGTACTCCCCAATCTATTTCACGTCATGGCACACCTCTAAAAACTATAATATTCATAGGGTAAATAGAGGCTGTACAGTGACTAAAGGCTGGGAACCAACCTGAGAGGTCATGCTGCCCACTCTTTCTAAGACAAAGGGATTTAATATATCAGCATGCCTGTGACCCATTTGAAGCAGACCAGTTGGGAAGCTCTGGTTTGGACTATCTTCATATATACCTCCTCTTGTGAGTGCGGCAGATAAGGACAGGCCAATAGTAAGTGACTTGAAATCACTTTTAATTGTTCTCAGAAGACACATCATCACCAGTGGTCTAGAGGGAAGAAAGCAGCATAAATTGCAAAAAAAGATATAGCTGCTATTTAGTCAGAGTAATCTTGTAGTAGAATGAGGTGAAGTTCTAACCTTGAACTCTCCTTTCATCCTGGCTATTTTTTATAGGAAACTCGAACTATCTACCAGTTTCATTACAAGAATTGGCCAGACCATGATGTGCCTTCATCTATAGACCCTATTCTTGAGCTCATCTGGGACGTGCGTTTTTACCAAGGGGACAACAGTGTTCCCATATGCATTCACTGCAGGTATGATGCTGTTGTGTGAACCTTCTATGAAGAATAAACCAGTGTCACAGTCTGGCCAAGACTCCTGCTGTAACTGAAAAAAGATTGACTTTGTTGGAATTTAAAGTGGTATGAGCACATAGGATGTAGGCTTCTGAAATGAGAGTGGCTAAAAGAGAAAGGTCAATTACAGATACAAACTATAATAAAATCAACCTGAGCATTAAATTAATATTTTTATGATGTTACTTGTGAACAGTACAGCTCTAGAGACTCTTGCTCTGAGAAGCTCCTTAGGATCTGTCTTGAGGCTCAGTGTGGCATGTGGCAATTGACAAACATGCTCTGGGAAATGGTAGGGTTTAGAAAGTTTCAATGTCTCCAGGTTTCTTCTTCCTCAAATCTGTTGGTGAAAGTTTCCAGGTACTGTCAATGATTCACTCTCTGCAACTATACCTGCTACTGTGATCTTTCATTTCAGTGCCGGTTGTGGAAGGACTGGTGTTATCTGTGCTATTGATTATACATGGATGTTGCTAAAAGATGGGGTGAGTTTCTCTCAGCAGGCACTTCTCATTTTCTTACCCTTCTACTTGTAGACTTAGGAAATGTTTGGTTCTTCAAAACATGTATCTTTATGATTTATCTTTTCTAGAATATTCACTTGTAGCCTCACTTTGTCAGATGATTAAATTAGTTCTTAAGTTGGTGGTTCTCAAAGTGTGGTCCCCAGACAAGCAGCATCAGAATAACCTGAAAAATTGTTAGAGATGCAAATTCTTGCGCCCCACCTCAGACGGACTGAAGCAGAAACTCTGCAGGTGGGGCCCAGCAAGCTCTCTGGGTTGTTCTGATGCAGGCTATAGTTCGAGAACCACTGTCCTAAATTACATAGTTACCTTCCTTTATCTAAATTGCTTTAGATGGACTTAATTTACCACAATCAAACTTTGCATTCCAATCTATAAATCATTTTTTAAAAGTCTAATAGAAAACTGGAAATTTAAAATATGGACTTTAGCCCTGTCCGCCAACTTCTTTTATTTCATAAAACTCTCATAATTTCTCATCTACTGAGCCTTCTCCCTCATTATATATTTAACTTCAGCCATTTGGTCACCTATGTGAAATCATTCTGAAGAGTTTCTTCAGTCTTTTCTAGGGAAAACACCAGGCTCTAAATCATGATGCAAGTGATGAGAAACCTCATTAGTTTTAGAAATGAATTCTTTTTCTGATATTATTCCACGTTAGGGAGCAGATACCTTGGAATTAACCAGACTATGAGAGCATGGCAATAATTTATAACAAAGATAGGAACAATAGAGTAAAACGTTTTTTCCTTTTATTTGATAGATAATTCCTGAGAACTTCAGTGTTTTTAGTTTGATCCAGGAAATGCGAACACAGAGGACTTCGTTAGTTCAAACTAAGGTATGGACTATGGCAAATGGGTCATAACAGATGTCTCAGTCTTGTTGCATCTCTCTGTTTAATACTAAGACATCCAAAAACAGCTGACTGCTTAGCTATAACACCAATTTGTTATTAAGTGTGTTAGTCCTTTCCCATTTCCTCTAACTCTGAATATCCCAGTATTTTTCATGTATCCCTTGCCTTAGGTCAAATTCCTCTCATTCCTCACATTTTGTTGTCTGTTCAGAAAATATTAAGAAACCAATATAGGGGTCAGCCCCGTGGCTAAGTGGTTAAGTTCATGTGCTCCTCTTCGGCGGCCTGGGGTTCGCCACCTGGGATCCTGGGCGCAGACCTAGCACCGGTCATCAGCAAGTGCTGAGGCGGCATCCCACATAAAGGAACTAGAAGAACCTGCAACTAGGATATACAACTATGTATTGGGAAGCTTTGGGGAGGAAAAAAAAGGAAGATTGGCAACAGATGTTAGCTCAGAGCCAATCTTCCTCACGAAAAAAAAAGGAAACCAATATAGTATTTCTTACAAAGGAATTTGAAAAAAATGTAACAAGCTGTTTGACATATTAGAAAGAAATATCGGGGTCAGGTTAACTTGAAATATTGTAGTAGTAATTAATTTCTGAAACCACAGAAAATCAGAGATTTGTAATTTCTACTTCAGGAGGTGGTAACATAACCTGGAGAATACATTCTCTATGCTCATTTTAGGAAATAATGAAAAAATAAAAATAAAATCAACCTAGAAGTAGCCACTGTTACTATTTTTCTATAGTTTCTCCTGGACCTTATTGTATGCATATTTTAAAAA
Source organism: Equus przewalskii (assembly GCF_037783145.1). Lineage (NCBI taxonomy): Eukaryota > Metazoa > Chordata > Mammalia > Perissodactyla > Equidae > Equus > Equus przewalskii. The sequence goes on from NW_027228750.1 coordinate 5,801,215, forward strand.
AACCATAATTACAGTCATACTATATGTATAATCATATATGTATCACAATATTTTAATCCATCCCAAATCGCTCATACTTGTTCACTCCATTAGGAATGCTCTTCCCTATTTTCTCCTCTCCCCTCTAGCTCAAGTTATACTTCTTAGGTGAAACATTCCCAGCCTAATCTCTCACTCTCTACAATATTAATTTCACCCCTATTTCTACACCAACAATTTTACCCACATTTCTAAATGGTCTCCATCCTTAAGATAGAGTTTAGCATTCATCCATTCATTCATTCACCAAAAACTTATTGATATTTAAGAGGTAACAGACATTTTTGTGTAATTTGTTAGAACTACTTTTTACTGCTTAAATAGCAAGACCCTAACGTGCTTAAAGCACTTACAAACAAGCTTGCACATAGGTTTAGAGGTAAAACAATTGACAATGGCAGTTCAGGTATTTTCATCTAGAAGTTGTGACTTAAGGAGAAAAAATGAAGAGCTTTTAAAATACAAACTTTCTACTTAGCCCACACAGGTTTTCCACCAATAGCGCGTGGAAAAAAATAATTTGTTTTTCATGTATTGACTGTAGGTGTTTTCTATATTCAACCTGTGAGGGGGAAAGTTTATGTGAAATCAAAGCACTGGTTGGGTTAGTGCTGTCAGACTTCAAAGGAGGCTGATCCACATAAATGTATAAAGACTCCAGGAAGTATGCAACCTAGTTGTACAATATTAAATTTTAACACTGAATCAATAAATAAAACAATACCCCATTTCAGAAAAAAGTCCATTCAGGCCTGCTTCTAAGAGTTGGAAGACAGCTGAAACAATTTTAAATTAGCCTTCACATTCTGACATTATCAACAACTAGCTGAACAAATATCTTACAAGTTCCAGCTAGTTTTTCTGACACTAACCAGAAAATAGCACCATAACCAGATGACTGCTTCCTGTCTGATTTTTCTCACTTCTTAAAAAAATTAAAGAGTGTATCAATGGCCGTGTTGGGCATTATAGGCTCTGCATTGTTCGCCTGTTAAAATTATCTTTGGAAAAAGTTGTACTTTATTTGTACAAGATTGTGTAAAGTGGCAGGGAAAACCATGAATTGGCCCATACAGATGAAGAGTAGATCCAAAATAAAGTGCTTGAGCAGGTACAGAGGCAAAAACGTAGTAGTGAAAACCCATAAACCTTGTAATTGTAGGGGTCTTATTTCTCTATGGTGAAGTCCTTTCATAACCACAAACTATTCAGCAGTCTACTTTTCTTTGGTATCTTTGTTAGGTCAGGATTTCAGCAGCTTGATCTGAGTGCACTAAACTAAGGGTCAGAAGATTCAGGTGCCAACCCAAGTCCTGGAAATTACTTCTGAATGATCTTGGACAAATTGTAAACAGAGATAATAGCCTAGCTACTGTATACATCAATTGTGAGTCAAGTTAAATAATACATATCGAGGCTATCTGTCTACCCATCAACCACAATCTATCTACCTTTTTCCAGGAAAGATGAAAGTGACTTACAAGAAAATGCATCCAGGATGAAATAAATTTTTTAAAATGTGAATAAGGAAAACAGAGGGATGATAGTGTAGGGAAAGATAAGAAAGAAAGTGGGGTTAGAACACAAAAAAACATGCTGCAAGGTTCTTGTATATTAGCTAGAAGTAGAGCAAATATTTAGTTGTTTCTAGAAGTCTAAAAGTGCTCTGAAATCTGAAATGGGGTACACAAACATAAGGCATTGTAATTAAACTAATGTTGATGGTCTTTTCAGGTCTGCTACTCTAGGATTTGATTGGTGTTCATATTCCTGAAATCTGGTTCTGTAGTTCACCAAGTTTTTTGTTTGTTTTCATTTGTTCTGGTTTGTGATGCTGTTCAGGAACAGTATGAACTGGTCTACAATGCTGTATTAGAACTATTTAAGAGACAGATGGATGTTATCAGAGATAACCACTCTGGAACAGAGGTAAACTTTCAACTTAATATTTTGTCAATTATTTTCATATTTGATTTTGGTCACGGGATCTTAGGTTAGTTGCAGGACTTAACTTATTATTTATCATCACAACTAAAGTGGAGTGTCAGGTGTGCATGGGCCTGCATTGCAAATCTCTGGTGGAGAAGGACAAATTAATTGAAGTACATTAACTTAGAAAATTAACCTCTTGGTTAACCTATTGCATACAATTTTAAACTAAATTTAGAAACAAAAGGAGTGAGCAAAAGGGAAAGTGTATATTCTGCTCCCATGTTTTAGACAGTTGTATGGTGAGTTAGAAGTAAGAGTGACAATTACAAAGAGAAATCATAGTTGAATACTGATGTGATTTTTCAGGTTACTCTAGCCTCAGTTTGATTGCATATGTCTCATCAAATTTTGAGAATAGTTTAGAATATCCAAAAGATTTTTAGTAGAAGTTATTAGGTATAAAACAATTATGATTTGACCAAATTCCAAATAAAAAATATTGAGCTTTCTAGAATATGCTATTTTGATCTCATCACAGAAAAGTGTAAGTCAAATCCTTAGTGTGTAATTATAAAGTACTAGGTTCTGAGCAAACCTTAAGAATACAAACTTACTGATTTACCTGCCTTCCACATATTAGTTTAATTTTTAATATCCATTTTGGATTATTAATCTGAAAGTATTCACTGAGGACCTACTGTTTTCACAACATCAGCAATACAAAGTATATAAGACATGACCCTGATCATAACTCCTCTCAGTTGAATGATGAAGCATGGGGACGGAGAGAAAGTCAGAAAAACTGTTGAGGCTAGGGAATGAACTAAGCAATCTTATAGTTGTTTACTCTAAGGAGAAACAATGTGGTAGAAGGACATGGAAACAAAGAGTACAGTTGCCAGAGATTGTTACTTATATCCTATTCATGCCCATTTCATTGGCTAGTACTCCCAGACCATGATTAAATAATAAAAGTGATATGGACAACCTAATTTTAATGGGAAAGATTCTCATGTTTCGTTACTAATTATGATGCTGACTTGATTGGAGATATTTATTTTTTAATTGTTTAAGGAAAGTATTCATTGATTTCTATTTTACTAAGAATTTTTTCCAGAATGTTGAATTCTGTCAATGGCATATTTTTGTATTTATGGAATGATCACATAGATTTTTCTCCTTTGACCTATTAATACAGTCATATCATTGAATTTGTTAATATCAAACTATCCTTGTAGTCTTAGAATAAACCTTTCTTGAACAAAGAATATTCTTTTAATGTGTTGCTGGAGAATGTGGGCTAATACTTTATTCAGGTTCCAGGAAGTGTCAATACTCAAATTTAGCCCAATAGCAGTACCATGGCTCCATATGGTTGGGTTTTTTGGAGTGGGCCCTTAGTCAGTAAATGGGAACATAGGAACATGGTTCAACCTCCCACAGAAGGTAAATGCTAGCCAAGGAGGAATTCTGTTTCTGGGAAGATCTAACAGACATACTTTTCCCTCTACCTCCCACTAAGTGCCAGTAGAAACATTGGATATTATATATAAAACAAATATAAAAAGACTCTGAAAGATGGAGAGAAGACAGACTAGCTAGGGACTTGGGACCTGAGGAAAAACATGATGGTGAGTTCTTTAGGTTTTCTTTTGCCTCATATATCCCAGACTTGAAACTGAAGAAGTCAACAACTTGGAAATGCCAATGGTGCAGACAAAAAAAGCCCAAACAAAAGCCTGCTCTCTCTAGCCAAAGGACCAGGAAAGGGGCAGCCCAGCAAGACAGAAAACTTTTAGATAACAATCACTCTACTTCAGTCAACACCAAAGAAAAAAATGGCCCCTAACCCTACCCATGCCAGCAAAGGCTGAGTGGGGAGCCTAGATTCCCACTCTCACAAGACTGTAATAAAGTGCTGGAGTGGTATCAGAGAAGGTCAAGTAAAGAGCTAGGACTTTCATCTCCACTGGCCTGCAATGAGGTTTCCCTGCAGTGTCAGTGGAGACCCCATGGGGAGCCTGAGCTTCCACCTGGCAGTAACATGGCACCCCAATGCCTCCCCACTGAAGTAGTATCAGAAGAGACCTAGTGGAGAGTCAGGACTTTCACCAGCATCCAGCAGTAATGAGACCATCTCCACCACAGTGTCAGTGGAGACCACATGGGGAGCCTCTCCCATGGTGTATCCCCTTGGGTGTCAGCATAGGCTAAGTGAGGAAACTGGTGGAGGTAGACTCCACCTGGCATTAACAAGGCAATAAAAAGGCAGCACCCCTCCTTTTCTTTCCCCTGTCAGAATGGAGTAAGAAAAAAAAAATACAGCTGAAAGAGAAGGTTTAACTAGGATCCAGAGCCTCGTAACAATACAAAAATGTCTAGGTTTCAACTGGAAATCACTCATCATACCAAGAACCAGGAAGATTTAAAACTGAATGAATAACACAGTCAATAGATGACAACACTGAGGTGACAGAGATGTTAGAATTATCTGACAAAAGTTTTAAAGCAGCCGTGATAAAAATGCTTCAACAAGCAATTATAATCATGCTTAAAACAAATTAAAAAATAGAAGAGATCAGTAAATAAATATAAGGACTCAGCAAAAACCTCAGTAGATATAAAAAGAACCAAATGGAAATTTTAGAACTGAAAAATACAGTAGCTGAGACAAACAGCTCAATAGATGAACTCAACAGCAGAATACAGAGTACAAAGTAAAGAATTAATGAAGTGGAAGACAGAGCAATAGAAGTTGCCCAATCTAAACAACATAAGTAAAATAGACTGAAGAAGAAAACAGAGCCTTAGGGAACTAAAGGACTATAATAATAATTAAAAAAAAAAAACCCAACATTTGTGTCATTGAAGTCCAAGAAGGAAAGGAGAAAAAAGGTGGGGCTAAAAAAGTACTGAAAGACTCATCATAATTAAACTTCTGAAAACTAAAGACAAAAGTTCTAGGAAGCAGCCAGAGAAAAATGATCTTAACTATAGGGGAAAAACAAGAATGACAGTGGATTTGTGATCATAAACCATGGAGGCCAGAAGGAAGTGGCACAATACTTTTCAAGAAAAGGACTGTCAACCCAGAATTCTACACTCAGTGAAAATATCCTTCAGGAATGAAGGGGGGTAATCAAGACATTCTCAGATGAAGAAAATCTAAGAGAATTTGTTGCCAGTAAACCTACTCTAAAAAAATGGCAAAGGAAGTTTTCTAAACAGAAAGGAAATGATGAAAGAAGGAAGAACATGATAAGCAAAAACATGGGTAAATGTAATAGGCTTTCCTTCTCCTCTTGAGCTTTCTAAATTGTTTGACGATTGAAGTAAAAATTATAATACTGTCTGATGTGGTTCTAAATGTATTAGAGGAAATATTTAAGACAATTATATAATAAACAGGGAAGGGTTAGAGATGTAAAGGGAGGTAAGGTTTCTATACTTGAACTAGTAAAATGATAATACCTATAGACTGCGATAAGTGTGTTATATATATATATATATATACACATACATATATGGGGAGAGAGAGAGAGAGAAAGAGAGAGAGAGAATGTAATACATACAGCCACCACTAAAAAAGCTATACAGACATACCTTAAAAAACACTATAGGTAAATCAAAATGAAATTCTAAAAAATTCAGCAAAGACAAGAAGGCAGGAAAAAGAAAAGAGAAATGAGAAACAGAGAGAACAAAGAGAAAACAAAAAACACAGTGGCAGACTTAAGCCCTAACATATCAATAATTACATTAAATGTAAATGGCATAAATACACCAATTAACAGACAGATTGGCAGAGTGAACTGAAAACATGTCCCAACTATATGCCATCCATAAGAAACATACTTCAGGGGCCAGCCTGGTGGCGCAGCAGTTAAGTTGGCCCATTCCGCTTCTCAGTGGTCTGGGGTTCGCCGGTTTGGATCCCAGGTGCAGACATGGCACCACTTGGCAAAAGCCATGTTGTGGCCGGCATCCCACATATAAAGTAGAGGAAGATGGGCATGGGTGTTAGCTCAGGGCCAGTTTTCCTCAGCAAAAAGAGGAGGATTGGCAGTAGTTAGCTCAGGACTAATCTTCCTCAAAAAAAAAAAAGAAAAAGAAAAAGAAACATACTTCAAATATATAGGTTGATTTAAAGTAAAGGATTGGAAAAAAGATATAACAAGTAAACATGATTAAAAGGAAAATAAGAGTAGCTATATTAATATCAGATAAAGTAGACTTCAGAGCAAAGAAAATTATTGCAGACAGGGAGGGACATCATATAATGATAAAAAGTCAATCCACCAATAAGACATAGCAGTACTAAGTGCATATATGAACCAAAAAGAGCTGCAAAATATGTGAAGCAAAAACTGACAGAACTGAAAAGAGAAATAGACAAATCCACATTTATAGTTGGAGACTTTAATACCCCTCTCTCAACAATTGATAGAAAAACTTGACAGAAAATCAGCAAGAGGATAGGAGAACTCAACAACAACATCAGCCAACAAGATCAAATCAATATTTTAGAACACTCCACCCAACAACACAAGAATACACATTCTTTTCAAGTGCTGATGGAACACATAGCAAGATGGACCATATCCTGGGCCATAAAACAATCTCAAAAATTTAAAAGAATTGGAATAATATAGAATGTATTCTCTGACCACAATGGAATCAAATTAGAAGTCAGTAACAGAATGAAAACAGGAAAAGATCCAAACAATTGGAAACTAAACTACACCCTTCTAAACAATCCACTGAGTCAAAGAGAAAGTTTCAAGGGAAATTAAAAAAAAAAATACTGAAGTGAATAGAAATGAAAATACAACATATCAAAATTTGTGGAACAGAGCTACAGCAGTGCTGAGAGGGAAGTTTATAGCACTCTAAATGCATACACTAGAAAACAGTAAAAGTCTGAAATCAATAATCTAAGCTCCTACTTTAAGAATCTAGAAACAAAAAGAGACCAAGATAAACCCAAAGAAAAAAGAAGGAAGCAAATAATAAAGAGCAGAAATCAATGAAATTGAAAATAGAAAACAATAGAGAAAAAATCAGTGAACTAAAATGCTGGTTCTTTGAAAAGATTAATAAAATTGACAAACCTCTAGGAAGACTGATACAAAACGGGAGAAGATAAAAACTACCAATATCAGGAATGAAAGAAGGGATGCTTCTACAGGTTCTTCAGGTATAAAGAAGGACAATAACGGAATATAGTATGAACTCAACACATACAAACTGGACAACTAAAATGGATTACTCTTTCAAAAAACAAAAACTACCACAGCTCATTAAACATGAAATAGATAATTTGAATAGCTCCATAACAATTAAGGAAACTGAATCTATAACCTAAAAACTCCCAAAAAAGAAATCTCCAGGCCCACACACTTAAGAATTCTACCAAATGTTTAAGGAAGAATTAACACCAATTTTACAGCCTGTAACAGAAAACTGAAGAGGAAGAGACAATTCCCTATTCATATTTTTATATGATTTTACCACAATGAAAAAATTACCATTTAACTATTTTTTTATTAATGTTATGATAGATTACAACCATTTAACTATTTTTAAGTGTACAATACAGTGGCATTACAATGTGTGTGACCAACCCTATTATTTATTTCTAGAAGTTTTTCATCATCTTAAACAGAAACTCTCCATGACCCCTACCCAAATTCCTAGTAACTTCTGTTCTACTTTCTGTCTCTATTAATTTGCCTATTCTATTTATTCTTTTGTATCTGGCTTATTTTGTGTAGTATAATGTTTTCAAGGTTCATCCATTTTGTATCATGTATCAGAATTTCATTCCTTTTTACGACTGTATAATATTCCATTGTGTGTGAATACATTTTACTCATCCATTCATCTGCCAATGGACACAGGTTGTTTCCACCTTTTGGCTATTGTGAATAATGCTGCTATGAAAATTGTTATACAAATATTTGTTCAAGTCCCTATTTTAAATTCTTTTAAGTATATACCCAGAAGTGGAATTGCTGGATCACATGGTTAATTCTGTATTATTATTTTTTTGCTGAGGAAGATTTACGCTGAGCTAACATCTGTTGACAATCTTCCTCTTCTTTTTTCACATGAGCCACCACAAGCATAGCCACTGACAAATGAGTGGTGCAGGTCCGAACCCAGGAACCAGAACCTGGGCTGCTGAAGAAGAATGCGCCAAACTAAACCACTAGGCCACTGGGGTTGGCCCTTCTATATTTAAATTTTAAGGTACTCCCATGCTGTTTTTCACAGTGGCTACAAAATTTTACATCCCCGTTAGCAATGCACAAGGGTTCCAATTTATCCACATCCTTACCAAATTTTTTTTTCTGGTTTTTGGTTTCTGTTTTGTTTTTACATAACAGCCATCCTAAAGGGTGTGAAATGGTAGCTCATGGTTTTGATTTGCATTTCCCTAATAATTAGTGATGTTGAACATCTTTTCATGTGCTTATTAGCCATTTGTATATCTTGTTTGGACAAATGTATATCCAAGTCCTTTGCCCATTTCCCCCCCCAATTTTTTATTGTGGTAAAATATATATAAAATTTACCACTTTAACCAATTTTGTGTGTACAATTCAGTGATATTATGTACATTCACATTGTTGTGCAACCATTACCACCCTCCATCTCCAGAACTCTTTTCATCTTGCAAAACTGAAACTCTACACCCATTAAACAATAACTCCCCATTCTTCCCTCCCTGCAACCCTTGGCAACCACCATTCTACTTTCTGTCTCTCTGAATTTGACTACTCTGGGTGCCTCATGTCAGTGGAATCATATGATATTTGACCTTTTGTGTCTTGCTTATTTCACTTAATATAATGTACTCAAGGTTCATCAGTGTTGTAACATGTGTCAGAATATTCTTAAGGCTGAATAATATTCCATTGTCTGTATATGCTACATTTTGTTTATACATTCATCTATCGATGGACACTTGGTTTGCTTACACCTTTTAGCTGCTGTGAATAGTCCTAAGAACCTATGTGTATAAATCTCTCTTCATCTCCCTGCTTTCAATACTTTTGGGTGTATACCCAGAAGTGGAATTGCTAGATCACATGGTAATTTTGTCTTTAATTTTTTGAGGTACTGCCATACTGTTTTTCACAGTGGCTGCACCGTTTTACATCCCCACCAGCAATGCACAAAGTTTCCAGTTTCTCCACATCCTCACCAATGCTTGTTATTTTGTTTTCATTTGTTTGTTCGTTTGTTTTTCTGAGGAAGATTAGCCCTGAGCTAACATCTGCTGCCAATCCTCCTCTTTTGCTGAGGAAGACTGGGCCTGAGCTAACATCTATGCCTATCTTCCTCTACTTTATATGTGGGACGCCTGTCATAGCATGGCTTGCCAAGTGGTGCCATGTCCGTGTCTGCACCCTGGATCTGAACTGGCAAACCCCAGGCCGCTGAAGTAGAACATGCGAACTTAACCGCTGGGCCACTGGGCCAGCCTGTTTGTTTTTATATGGTAGCCATGCTTATGGATACAAAGTGCTATCTCATTGTGGTTCTGGTTTGCATTTTCCTGATTAGTGAGGTTGAGCATCTTTTTATGTGCTCATTGGCCATTTGTATATCATCTTTGGAAAAATGTCTATTTGAGTCCTTTGCCCATTTTTGAATTGGGTTTCTGTGGTGGTTGTTAGGAGTTCTCTCTATATTCTGGATATTAATCCCTATCAGATATGTGACTTGCAAATATTGTCTCCTATTCTGTGGGATGCCTTTTTACTCTGTTGATCATGTACTTTGATGCTCAAGTGTTTTTAATTTTTATAAAGTCCAATTTGCCTATTTTTTCTTTTGTTGCCAGTGTCTTTGCTGTCATACCCAAGAAATCATTGCCAAATCTAGTCATGAAGCTTTTTATGTTTTCTTATGAGTTTTATAGTTTTAGTCTTATGTTTAGGTATTTGATCCATATTGAGTTAATTTTTGTATATGCTATAAAGGTCCAACTTTATTCTTTTGCATGTGGACGTCCGGGTTTCCCAGCACTATTTGTTGAAAAGAATGTCTTTTCTCTGTTAAATGGTCTTAGCACTCTCATGTAAAATCAACTGCCCACTATGTGTTTATTGTTAGGCTATTTGATTTCTGTAAAATTGGTAGTAGTGTCCCCACTTTAATTTCTGTAATTTAAGATTTTAGTAATTTGAGTCTTCTTTTTCCCTTAGTCACTCTAGTTAAAGGTTTGTCAATTTTGTTGATATTTTCAAAGGATCAACTTTTGGTTTTGTTGATTTTCTCCATTGTTGTCTTAGTCTCTATCTCTGCTCTAATCTTTAATATTTCCTTCCTTCTGCTAACTTTGGGTTTATTTTGCTCTTTTTCTAGTTCCTTAAGGTGCAAAGTTATTGATTTGCTATCTCTCTCCTTTTTTAATGTAGGCAATTACAACTACAAATTTCCCTCTGAGCACGGCTCTCAATATATCCCCTTCATTTTGATATGTTGTTTTCATTCATTTCTAAGTATTTCTAATTTCTGTTGTGATTTCCTCTTTGATCCATTGGTTGTTTAATTTACACATATCTGTGAATTTTCAAGTTTTTCTTCTGTTATTGATTTCTAGTTTCAACCCATTATGATTGGAAAAGATACTTTCTATGACTTCAATCTTTTAGAATTCATTAAGACTTGTTTTGTGGCCTAACATATAGTCTATCATGGAGAATGTTCCATATATGTTTGAGAAGAATGTGTATGTTGTTGGGTGAAGTGTTCTATGTGTGTCTGTTAAGTCTAATTGGTTTACAGTGTTGTTCATGTCTGTCCTCTATTTCCTTATTGATCTCCTGTCTGATTGTTCTATCCATTATTGAAAGGGGGCTAGTAAAGTCTCAGTTTACCAGGCCTGCTGTAGCAAGTACCACAAACTGAAGAGGACTTAAAACAACAAATTTATTTTCCCTTAATTCTGGAAGCAGGAAGGCCAAAATCAAGGTGTTTTAGGAGCCATCCCGGTGGCACAGTGGTTAAGTTTGCATGCTCCACTTTGGCAGCCCAGGGTTCACCAGTTTGGAGCCCGGGCATGGACCTACCCATTGCTAATCAAGCCATGCTGTGGCAGGCATCCCACATAGAACATAGAGGAAGATGGGCACAGATGTTAGCTCAGGGCCAAACTTCCTAAGCAAAAAGAGAAGGACTGGTGGTGGATGTTAGCTCAGGGCTCACCTTCCTCAAAAAAAAAAAAAAAAAAATCAGGGCCACCGTCTCTCTTATAGCTCTAGGGAAAGACTCTTCCTTGCCTCCTCCTGTTATCTGGTGTTTGTCAGCAATTCTTGGTGTTCATTGGCTTCCAGATACAATACTCCAGTCTCTGCCTCCATCATCACATAACATGTCCCTGTGTGTCTCGGAGTCTCTCTTTTCTTTTCTTATGAGGATACATGTCACCCTAATCCAGTACGACCTAATCTTAATTACATCTGCAAAGACCCTATTTCCAAATAAGATCACATTCACAGTATCAGGGGTTAGATTTCAACATACTTTTTTGAGAGTCACAATTAAAGCCATAACAGGTGGAATCTTGCAACTGCTGATGACTTTTTTAATATTTGAACATCACTGAAATCAGGATATATTTTACAATTTATGATATCTTACATTCCATGAGCCACAGTAACAAATTCCATAATATGATAATTGCTATGAAGAAAATAAAGATTGAGAGTGGCTGGACAAGTGTGTGGAAGTTTGATTTTAGGCTGAGTGTTCAGGGAAGGTTTCCTTATGCAGGGGACATTTAAGTAGAGAATAATTACTTAGATGGAGCCAGCCATGCAAAATTTGGAGCAAGAGTATTTCAATCAGAGGAAATAGTAAGTGTAAAAGTCTTGAATTGGAAATGGGTTTGGTATACTTAAGAACAAGAAAACCAGTATAGCTGGAGCACAGTAAGGAAGGAAAAGGTAGAACAAGTATGAGGACCTGATAAGCACCTATTAACGTCAAGGGTTGAGATGATGAGATTTCTGAAGGTAGAGTGTTCTTGAGAACAAAGTTACCCCCAAGAACATTTTAAAACTTCCACATTTGAAAAGATGATGCAATAAGCAAATCCTTTCTATTTTCTATAACAGCATTAATCTTTTTATTCCGATCCTTTTGATCTTAGTATGTTAACAAGTCCTTGCTGGGTTCAATATTTTAGAAATTCACCTCTTTAATGATTTAAAATCTTTACATTTTCTGAAAAATAACTTCTTAACCTTATGAATGTTGAAATATCTCATTGCCGTTGCTTCATTGAAAAACAATCTCCTACTTATTTCTCTTGAAGATTCAAGCAAAGTATTCACTTCCTGAGCAAAATCCCACTCTAGGAGCAGACTCTTGTTCTCCTAATTTATCAAAAGGGTGAGTACAAATTTTACACATCTAAATGTTGTCTAATTGTGTCTGGGAGGCTCGTGCTTATAATTCATTGTGATACTGAAAGAGAATAAGAGAAGAGGCCTCTTTGTGGTATGGTATCATCATTACTTTCTTTTTGTTTCAGCAGCATAAATGAAGCAAAAATAAAGAATCAACAGAGCAAACAAAGGATAAGGGGGGAAAGTGCAGAAACTTCTTCCTTTGACCTCAGGACTTCTGAAATAAGTGAAAAGGGTGCATTAGTTTTGCATCCTGCTAAACAGTGCAGTTCTTTCGACTTTCTGGAGCTAAACTGTGGTTGTAACAAAAATGCTGACATAACTATGAAATGGGAGACAAAGGCATTTCCAATAGCTGGGGAGCCTCTTCAAAAGCACCAAAGTTTAGACTTGAGCACCATTTTGCTTGGAACATGTCCTAATTCTAAACCAGTAAATGTAGCAGGAAGATATTTTAATTCAAAGAGGCCAATAATGCGGACCAAATCAACTCCCTTTGAATTGATACAACAGAGAGACACCAAAGAGTTGGACATCAAGGGAAGTTTTTCTCATTTGGAATCTCAGCAGCATAATTCTTCTCTTGAGCAGGCTCAAAAAGAGATGCATGTTTCTTCAGCAGAAGTGAATTATTCACTACCATATGACTCTAAGCAGCAAATGCGTAATGCCTCTACCACAAAGCAGCATGACTCTAGTGCTTCTAATGTATATTCTTGCATGTCTTTAGTAGAAGATCCTTATTTTTCATCACTGTCTCCAAGTAGTGCTGGATCTAAGATATCTCTTGATTTACCTAAGAAGCAAGATGGAACTGTTTTACCTTGTTCTTCATTGCCAACATCCTCTACAACCCTCTTTTCTTACCACAATTCACATAATTCTTTAGCTCTGAATCCTCCAACCAATTCCTCCTCCTCACTGAACCAAGACACAGCAGCAGTAGGTAAGCTATTTTTAGAAGTTTGTATGACCTTTTAGATTTCACTTTGCTTCTATAGAAGACTTGGTTTCTTCTCACCCTCCCCCTTGTCATTCTCTGCTTCCTTCTTTTTCTTCCTTCTCCTCCTCAAAGAAATAAATTCCAGGAGTGTTTTTAATGATGTGATAGGTTAAAATAGCAATAACAAACATGTAATATTCTATGAAACAGGGGGCAGTGGAGGCAGTCAGATCTGGTATAGGATCTATGCCAGCAGGAGTGCTTCTGAAGGAGGCAATCCTCATTCCTAGAAATGTATACCAAAGGTCCATAATTTACCCATAACATTCAGAAGCAACTTCCAAAAGAACAGCACAAAAGATTTGATCAACAGCACCACATGGTCACTTAGAACTGATTTCCTCCTGTCTTTTTTTATAACAGTAGATGAGAATATGTATTCAGTATTCTCTGTGAGGTTTTAATCTTATATACCCCTTTACTTTCATACTTTATCTCTTTCATAATTCTGGATTTTTCCATATTAAGCATATTGTTTTGTTTTATTGAGTGGCTTGAAAGTTGAAGTAAATATCCTGTTAGAGATGATTATAATTGTTTGATGTGGGAGAAGATGAAGGAAAGCAAAGAGCAAGTTTAGCTCTCTTAGGTAGATCAACAGACATTTATAAAGAACATTCTACCTGAATAGGAAGTAGAGAAAGCTTTTGTTATATAACATTATTTATTGTGTAGAGCTTCTTAATAGATAGATACGTAGATGCATAGCTTTGTTACAAAAATATTTTAACTGGATCTAGTTCTTTCTTTGATTAGATTATTTTATATACTTTAAAATTTAAAGGAATTTTATTTTTCTAGATACCCATAATACCTTAAACTTCCCACAGCAACCAAAACCAAATCCTTATCTTCAAGAATTGTGGCACCATTGACATTTGTGCCATCTGGTGGCTGTTTCTTATAATAGCATTTGAGGTTTTCTATAAAAAATCCGAATATATGTATAGAAAACCCTGTTATTCCATTGTTTTGTAAAAAGCAAAAACATCAATATTCTTCATTCTTATAAATGAAGAAGAGATACTAAAATCTTTATTTTACCTACTATAACTGAGTCTTCAGCATGTCAAAGTGCTTTATGATGCTTTATTATATATTCTACATTAAAAGAAAGGAGTAATGTAGAAAACAATCCAAAGTTTTCTAAGTTAATATAATGTTTTATATTATATTAACTGATACTCAGCTACTCAATCAAAATACTTCTGGGCTTTTCAAATAAATTTTGAAGCAGTAGCAGCAAATCTTCCTGGGTTTGTAACTTAAGATGAGAGAATTTGTTTTTTTCCTTGAGTGAACAGATATCAGCTTAAATAGTGTAATGATGCTTGGTGGAATTTACAGCAAGATTAGAACATAGAAATTTTCTTTGGATTTTTCTAATTAAAAATTGTGATTATGTTTCTGACATTTTGGATAGCAACTCCTCTAAGGATAGATGATGAAATCCCCCCTCCACTTCCTGAACGGACACCTGAATCTTTTATTGTGGTAGAGGAAGCTGGTGAGTACAGCTCAGTAAGTGTAAAATAAAGTGTGGATTAACTAGATTACTTCTCAGGTCCTTTCAATGTTCTGTGTGCTATGGCTGAGTAACATTTGCTTTCTGAAAGAACTGCAACACTTCTAAGAACTGGACCATATTTACTTTGTTTCAGGAGAATTCCTACCGAGTGTTCCCAAATCCCTATCTCCAACTGTAAAGGTAAAAATTGGAACATCATTAGAATGGAGTGGAACATCTGAATCAAAGAAAGTTGATGACTCTGTGAGACTTAGACCAACCAAGGTCAGTAACTTTTTTTCTGACTCTACTCATTGGATTCAACAGGCTACAGACCTACTCCTTGTATTTTAAACACCTATCACTTAATAAATACTAAGGAGATACTACTTATAAAACAATGTGCTAGAAGATGTGGGGGATAAAATGATGTAAAAGACTACAATTATTGTCCTTAAGAAACTTAAAGTCTAGCAGTGGAGATAGAGGATGTGTACACAAGTTTCTATTTTTGTCTATCCTTATTTATCAAGGCAAATATAATCAGTGCCATATGAAAGATGAGATTTAGAAGTGTGGGAGATCCGTCCAGGTTGGAAGTGATCAAGGAAGACAGTCAAAGAGGAAACATTTGAGCTAATAATTCTTGAAGGATAGTTAAGGCAAAAACAAATGTTTCATAAGTAGGTAGTTTGTTCAGAGTAGTCATTTGGTAGGCTGTATCATGTTAGCTGTGATAACATATTATAGAGAGTAATTTTTTGAATGGCAAATGTCCATCTTATAATATAAGATAAACCTTTTGGAATAATGTTCCCTGCTTCTGGAAGAAAAGTCTACACTCTCAACAATGTCATGCATTTGTATATATTCCATGAACCAACTATCTTAAAATTCCAGAGATCAGAAAATAATTAATTAACCATTTAAAAGTGCTTAACACTTGCAATGCTGGTAGGCAAATATTCCCTACCTTTTTAATTACACTTTTAATTTACTAGTAATTATTATTATTGTTAACAATACACACACATATAATGGTCTTTTATCTTAACAACTCCCAGAGCAAAGAACAAACACTCCTTTTCTGTTGTCGTGAAGTAACTTCAATGTCAACAACTTACCTCCAATTAAATTTCTTCTGAATAGGAAGGAAATAGAAAAAAGGATCAATTTAGGACCACTTGCCATGATATATAAAAATCACTCTAAGAGTTAAGGATGCCTTTTCATAATTCAGCACACAGAAATTAGGAAAAACAGGGTCAACATTTCATAACTATCTCTATAGAGATAAGAAATATAATTTCAAAAATGCCATTTATTGCTTTGAGTTTGTGAATCTGTGTACATATTCCTCTTTCACTTTTCCTTCTTTCTTTTTTTAGAGTGTAAAACTCCGGAGTCCTAAATCAGGTAAATTATTTCTCTTGGCTTCAAGATGACATTTAACCCTAAAAATTTGTACTGTAAGAATGGCTCATTAGGTTTAGAGAAAATAACCTCAGGAGAAGGCATGGTTCCCATAATAGCTTCCACTATTTATTGATTTATTTCTGGTTTTCCCAGGCCAGGAGTTTTGTTTTGTCAAGGGCAAGGTTTTTAGACTTCTGCTCCTTGATATAAAATCCTTTAAAAAGACTATTTCAAGGGGCTGGCCTGGTGGTACAGCCGTTAAGTTTGCACGTTCCACTTCAGCCGCTTGGGGTTCACTGGTTCAGATTCCGGGTGCGGACCTACGCACTGCTTGTCAAGCCATGCTGTGGGAGGCGTCCCACATATAAAGTAGAGGAAGGCAGGCACGGATGTTAGCTCAGGGCCAATCCTCCTCAGCAAAAAGAGGAGGATTGGTGGCAGATGTTAGCTCAGGGCTAACCTTCCTCAAAAAACCCAAAAAACCCCAAAAAACCCCAAACCTATTTCAAGGGCTGGCTCTGTGGCCGAGTGATTTAAGTTCACACACTCCACTTTGGCAGCCTAGGGTTCTGCCAGTTTGGAGCCTGGGCACAGACATGGCACTGCTCATCAGGCCATACTGAGGTGGGGTCCCACATAGCACAACCAGAAGGACCTACAACTAGAACATACAACTATGTACCAGGGGGCTTTAGGGAGAAGAAGAAGAAGAAGGAAAAAAAGAAGATTGGCAACAGATGTTAGCACAGGTGCCAATCTTTAAAAAAACTATTTCAGATAGAATCTCTTAAAATTTTGCAGCATTTCTACTTTATAGGCTTTACCACTGTTAACAGTGGAATTCTGAAAAATTATTTCTGGCCACTTAAAACTTGCTGTTGCTTCTCCTGTACTTTCCTGAGCTTTGCTTGTTTTATACATTGAATAACATCAGCAGCTAACATTTACTAGACATTGATAGGTACTTTAGACACATTAAAACAGAGATGGTAGTTTCCCTTAATTTATTAAGTTTTCTGCTTAATTTATTCATATTAACATATTATTCAAATACATACATAGGTAATATAATATAGAGGTCAAAAAGCATGAGCTTTGGGGTCAGATAGGCTTTAATTCAAATCCCCAGTCTACCAAAAGTTGTCAAAATGCATTACCTTGATTAAATTATACACTTTATTAATTTTTCTCATTATAAAATGAAGATAATAGAACTCCTTTCTTAGAGGATTTTTGTGAGGATTAAGTAAGATAATGCATATAAGGTTTTTATCACAGTGGTTGTCAAATAAGAAGCTTTCATGAAATGTTACCTATTATAATTTTTATTAGATAATTGTTAAACGAGCATTTCCTAAGCAAGTTCTGTGTGCTTTACATAGTGTTAGAATAGGCAGGATATATAGGGAAGGGTACTTCTTAATGCTTATATTCAAATTGGGTAGAAAAAATTAATGGTCACTTGCAACCATTAAGCGATAATCTGTGTGGCACTGATTATAATCACCTGGAGTCTACAAAAAGGGAAAGTATCACTTTACCTCCCCAAAGGCCCCTGGTACACAGTTGTACATTTTTAGTTGTGGGTCCTTCTAGTTGTGGCACGTGGGACGCCACCTCAGCATGGCTTGATGAGCAGTGCCATGTCTGCGCCCAGCATCCGAACCAGTGAAACCCTGGGCCGCTGCAGCAGAGCACTTGAACTTAACCACTCGGCCACAGGGCCAGCCCCAAGTTCTCAGAATATTTCTTGACAGCAAAATGGAAGATGATAGGCTACTTCAGGGTAGTTATCAAATATTTAATAAGTGCCTACCATATGCCAGTTATTGTATTAGGTGCTATAAATAAGTATTATACTTTACTTTGCATATTACTTAGCACAAAAGAAATAAACAAGTGAATTTACTTTATAGACAAATCCTAAGGCCTAAAGAACCCAATGACCAAAGACAGCTGCTCTAGTACTTAACCACATTTTCATTTTCAAAAGACATTAATATAGCATATAATTATACTCAGCACTGTATAATGAGAATATTATACACCATTTGTATCTTTAGGACTTACATCATGGGAAAATAGCTCCAATATTTAAAATTCTTTATTATGGAAATTTTCAAACACATATTTTAAACCTACCTTAATACTTAATAGCATTATCGCACCAATAAAATTAACAATAATTCCTTAATATTGTCTAATATCCAGACTTTGTTCAATTTTCTCAAATTGTCTCAAAAATGTCTTTTTACAGTTGGTTTATTTGAATCCAGATTCAAACAAAACATCCACATTACGTTTGGTTTATATGCTTCTTAAATCTTAAAATCTCTAACAGTTCTCCTTGCTTTTTATATTTTCTCATGCCATTTATTTGTAGAAGAGAATGGGTCATTTGTCCTAAAGACTGTTACTATCCTGAATTTGGCTGTTTGTACCCTCATGGTTTTATTTAACATGTTCCTTTACTCCCAGGATTCTCTGTAAAATGATAATTAGAACTAGAAGCTTAGTTAAATTCAGGTTCAATTTCTTTGGAAGAATACTTTTGTAAGTGACCTGCAAGTTTTTAATTAATCATAGGCTCATTGGCTAAAGAGCTAGGAGAACAAAGTTCTTGAGGATCTAGTCTTTGTTCAGATAATTTTTTATTTGGTTCTTGTAGGTTAATATTGAAAAACTGGAAAAGTTACACCAAACCAAAGGGGTCTTGACTTATGACTTTTAATTGATGGATTTTCTTTTGCTTTGTTATATACTCTTCTTACCACAGATCTGCATCAAGATCGTTCTTCTTCCCCTCCACCTCCACTCCCAGAAAGAACCCCTGAGTCCTTCTTCCTTGCTGATGAAGATTGTAAGTGGCAGTACTTTCCTCCAAAGAAAGTTATAAAAATGAGACTGTTAAAAAGTTAACAATAAAGTAGGACCTAAATGGAGAAGGTACAAAGAATGATTAAATAAGATAAAAATAATACATTAAAAAAAACCCATAATGTATTGTAAAAATAATGCATAAAAAAGCCAAGCTAAGAATTACTGAATATATACCTACATATAACCTGAAGGCTTAAGGAGGTATGCAAAACACACTTTTTTGTTTTAGGT
The DNA here is from genome assembly GCF_037783145.1 of Equus przewalskii. Taxonomy (NCBI): domain Eukaryota; kingdom Metazoa; phylum Chordata; class Mammalia; order Perissodactyla; family Equidae; genus Equus; species Equus przewalskii. The sequence continues at coordinate 5,820,647 of NW_027228750.1, forward strand.
ATGCAGGCTCAATCTATAGAGACTTATTCTACTAGCTGTCCTAACACCATGGAAAATTCAGCATCTTCAAAACAGACATTGAAGACTCCTGGAAAAAGTTTCACAAGAAGTAAGGTAAAGAAGATTGGAGTTTTAGGAAACATGGCAGAGGCTGTTCCATTACTGAAGGTGTCTCCTCCACCCCACATCACCAGCATTAAGATAGAAAATTAGATTAAAATTAAATCAGATTATTTGTAAGAAGAGACGATTTAGGAACAATTTAAATGTTAATCATTAGGTGAACTGATTAAATAAATCAGAAATCATAGTGTATGCATACAATGGAATACTATGCAGCTAAAAAAAGAATGAGGACTCTCTCAATATATTTATATATAATTTATTAACTTTTGCTCAAAAGGGAGAAAATACAATCTATATTTGTATTATATATTCACAAATAGCTCTAGAAGGATACATAATGGTCATAATGGTTATCTGTAGGGGAGAGTTAGAAACTGGGTAGACGGTGAAAAGCATGGGAGCATTTTTACTAGAATATTTCGAATTATAAATAATGATCTATTTTTTTAATTTAAATTTTTCAAAAAAAAGAATTTATTAGAGGAAGATTGGCACAGATGTCAGCTTAGTGACAAGCTTCCTCAAGCAAAAAGAGGAAGATTGGCAACAGCCATTAGCTCAGGGCCAATCTTTCTCAGCCCCCCCCCCCCAAAAAAAATTATTATCAATTATATAAAAGAGCACATTTCTGTTAGGTGTTAGGAAAATAGAAATGTCATAAAGATTATCTACCTGTCCGTGAAAAGAGTATAGTTAATCTATTTGAATCGATTGCCTATACGAGAAACATGAAAATTATCAAGAATAATAAAATACTATGGAACAGATTAAAAACATAAATGCTGAGGAAATGTGAAGAAACAAAAGAAATCTAAGTAGATTCCTAGTAGAGACAAGTTAGACTCTACTATAAAGGAGGCAGAGGACATGGGTTTGCTGAAAGGAGGGAGAAGGAAGTAGCATGGCTAACAATATAGAGCAGATTTTAGTGAACTGAGTACAGAATATGATTGTCAAAAATTCTTGGCTAGAATGGGAAGGGCTATGTACCACAGCTAATTTCAGAAGCCATTGTGGGTTCTGAAATGTCCTAATAAAGAAGAGAAGTAGGAACTCCACCTTTTCCCCTGATATTGTGATAGCACTATTTCTAAACACATAGTATGATTCTTATGGTGGGAAAAATAGCAAGATAAAATCAAGTGGAGATTTTGCACTGAATTAAAAATGACAAGATTGAAAAAATTTTGTGTATTTTGATGGCTATTTTTCAGGAAATTAATCCTTTTGACTGAACTCTATATTTCTACTTGATTGAAGTATTTTGGATTTGATAAGAAAAAAAACTAACACTTTTCCTTTCTTCATTTTTGTAGAGTTTGAAAATTTTGCGAAACGTGAAAAAGAGTAAGTTTCTTTATACTTATTTTCTAATATATGCTACTTTCACAATTACATAATTTTTCCTTATATAACCACTCTGGAAAAAATTAACCATATTATTCCTAAATAGAACCTAACAAGGGTCCTACGGATCAGAACAATCAACTGCAGGCTTTGTACTGTGTTGGGCTCCACAATGCTAATGTTGGGCAGGGAGTAATGGGAGGGAAAGTTTGTGTTTAACAGACAGGAATAATAGTATGTTTGGCACTTTCTACCCATTCTAACATGCTGTCATACAAGTGTATTTAAAAATTCCCAACAGTCTAACCTCAGACATATTTTCTTGGAAAATAGTCACAGTGAAGCATATTGTGAAACAAATGTGTTGATTTAATGAAATAAGCAAAGTACTGACACATTTCCATTTTCCATTTCCATTTGTATTATTAGCAATAAAAGTCTACTGCTTACTATTTTTGCTATATTTTAATGAAAACAAAGCCCAAAGATTCCTGAAACTGTGGGAAATTATCTAAGAAATCCTTATTTACAACAACAAAGTATATGAAACACAGTGATTAGACTTTTTACAAATTTGATCCATTTGGGTAATCACCAAGGACCAAACAACTACTTGGCATTTAACTGCTGTTATAGGGAGGGATAAAGAACACTGAGAAAACTTGATTTAAGGCATTGTCTAAGTAAGAAGGTTTATAGCTGAATCTTACACTTTTCTCCTGAGTTTTTACTCTATCTCCCTAGAGATGTGCTAGTCTGCTTTCATTGCCATTATACTTAATCTCTGAAGTGAACTGATTTCTCACCTATGATGGCTTAAAGTATGATTGGAAAATATACTCTTTCCTCTAAAATCGGTCAAAAGAGAATTTAAACATTCAAGCGGAAATTATAGTATAAAACAGGGGAAATAAAAAAGAGCCAAAAGCAAAGAAATGAGTGACTTGAATAGCCAACTACAGATTGGTCTGATCAACTTAATTTATGAAACATCCAGTTTTCTTTCTCTAAAAAAAAAATCTTTCTTGGGCCAGCCCTGATGGTCTAGTGGTTAAAGTTTGGTGCTCTCGCCACTGTGGTGGCCCGGGTTTGTTTCCCAGTTGTGGAAACACACCAACCCTTGGTCAGTTGCCATACTGTGGTGGTGGCTCACATAAAGAACTAGAAGGACTTATAACTAGGATATACAACCATGTACTGAGAGGCTTTGGGGAGAAGAAAAAAAAAAAGAGAGGAATATTGGCAACAGATGTTAGCTCAGAGCAAATTCTTCCATGCAAACAAAACAAAAAAATCTTTCTTTCTCTAACTCTACCCTGTCTTCGGGGTATCAAACAAAGACACAGAAACTTCAGGTAGACTTAGGGTGGCACAGATTGCAGATGTGGTAGAACTCTCAGAGACCCTTAGTCTTATTTCTAAGTAAGACCTCCCAGATCATTCTCTAGGTCTAGGCTAATTTCTGTTTCTCACCTGCCTTCATCGTCTTATCTTTTGTCCTTAAGTGAAGAACAATATCTGGCTCCCAAAACTGATCCTGAAGCTTTAGACTTATCTGCTTGTACTTGCATATGTGTCCTCTTCCCGTTCCAGATGGTTCATGACTCCTGAATTCCATACGTTCTCCCATTAGCCTGGATCTCTTACTGGTCTATAGCTAAAGCTGGTCCTACTTTTAATGAAATTAGGATTCTTCATCTGTTGTTTTAAGCTAGCATCTAAGCCTAGTGTCTTTCATTCACTCATTCATTCACTGAATATTCATTGAGTGCCTACTATGTGCCAGGCATTCTGCAAGGCACTGACTAGGTACATGATGGCAAACAGAACAGATATTTGGCTCTGGCTTTGTGTCATTTATGTATTAAATGACATAATATAGTTCTACTGGAGCTGCCATAGGAAAAAACCAAGACATTTCAGTAATAAGAAAAGCAAATTGCAGGATAATTGGTCCTGTTTATGTAATAACTTAGCAACAAAACTAAGTACTTACATTAGGTTCAACCATACAGCATTGCTATTTTGTAAAAAAACCTATGATAATTTAATAGGCAAAACAGCAGTTCCCTCATATATATATACACACACACATATAAACAGAATCTTTGTCTCCTGTTGTAAAAAACCCAATATTCCCTTTTGGGACAACTGTTTTTTTTCTAAGGGATGTATACAACTCTCAGCTCATATGCAGTATAGAGATGATATCTCCTGAACTTTCTCACCTTCACTAACTTCTTATTTATGTTTCTACCCTCAGTGCCTAGCCCAATGCTTGGCACATAGTTAGGTATTCAATAAATATATATTCTAATTGAATCTGATTAAAATTCGCTATGTACTCTAGTGATTCACCCTCCAAGTACCTCCAAGGAAGGTGTAGGCATTTCTAGAATGCTAGTGTGTACAAACATATACAGCAGTCCCCACATTGCATTCTGAAAATGTTGAAAGTAAAAAATAAAGGGTCAATATTTAATAATTTCTCCCCAATTATATGTTGTTTTTAGAAAGTTTATACAAACCTGAAATTATCTTTTTTGCCTGCTAGACAGTGCACTTGCAAAATGTAGAACACGTTTTCACTGGAGTGTTTTCAAAATTGGGCAGAAACTGATACATGAGTATATTAAGGTGCTAGGAAGAGAAATATATTTTAGCCTACCTATAAGCAGCTAAAACAGCAAAACAAAGCAATATAACAATGCTTTTGGGAGGTTCTGGGCCTAACTAGAATCATCTATAATGGAAAAAAGTAGGCTGAAAATTGAAAAAAAATATTCCAGGAGTAGAGGATGGTGTAAGAAAAATCACAGACTTGCCAAGGAAGAACTAATGTGGAGAACACATGATTTATAAGTGTACTCAGAGTGGTCAGAAGGCAAAGTAAGATGAAGTCGAGTCAAAATGTGAATCCCCAAAAAAGTTGACCTACAGTATAATGGATCTTATTCCTGAATCCTTTGGTGATTCTCTTTTAGTGTTGGGCTTTACCATATAATCTGTTGCAAAGAAAAGAAACCTTTTAAAAAATATGCACACAAAAATGAGATTATAGTGCCAATCCATTTGTAAGCATCCATATTTTGTTACATTTGATAGTGATATGTTTCTGTGGTAGTATTATTTTGGAGGAAATGTTTAATCTCAACAATTATGTGGTCTGATTAACAGTAATCTGAATCTGTCTCCATTCCTTCCATTTTTTCTTTTGATTCTAGGTATCTGTAATTCTTCCCCACCAAACAAGCCTGCAGACTCTGTTCAGTCTAATAACTCCAGGTCCTTTTTGAATCTTGGTATGTGTGTTATTTTCTAGTAGAGTTAAAAAAATTGTCCATCTAAATTATTCACTTACACTATAAGAGATTCAACTTTAAATATAATTTAAAGTTGCATGTATAGGTCTTTGTGTTTACATTCTTTTCCACGCAATTTATCTTTTTATTTTTGACCTCAGCTACCTCTTAACATCTTAGCTAGGACTGAATTGCCTAGCATATGCAGAAAATAAAACTAGGTAACCAAATTATTATGTTGGCATGTAGTAAATGAATGTGACTAGCCAAGTGAAGAAATTGAGATACTATAAGACTCCAGTTTATATCTAAGAAAAATTATAAAGAATACACAAGTGTGATAACAGCAGTTGTTGCTATCTAATCTTGTATAACTCACTCAACAGTAGGAGCTGAAACACAATTTTGACAGTTTAAAAGAATTAATTGCCAATCATTTGCCCCTAAGTATAAGCTGTAAGTTTAAGATGATAATTTTATATTATTTTAAGCATTCCATTCTATATGACATAAATTTGTGATACTGTTCAAGGTAGTATCATGTATACTATAAATTTTTCTAAGAAGTGTAGCAATTAACGTAGGATATTTCTACTAAAAATTATTAACCAAAAAGCAGACCTCCTGGAAGGGCTTTGGGGACTCCCAGGTGTCCCTGGGACCATGCCTTGAGAATTACTGCTCTGCAGTATTGTCCTAATCTGTATGGTCAAAATTGGGTTGCTGCCACGTCCAGATTGTAGGTGGCAAGATGAGAGAAAAAGGTGTGGCCTCCTCTGCTGGTCTTAAGGTACTGGTCCAGAAGCGACAACATCACATTCGTTCACACTCCCTTAAAGAGAACTTAAACATGTGCTATATCTAAATTGCAAGAGACAGTGGGAAATGTAATAATGCCGGGCAGACGGGTGCCCACATGCAATTCTATTCCTGATGAAGAAGGAAAGATTTTGGTGGACACGTAGCAATCTGTGTCACACCTGTGTTATGGACCCTATCTCACCTTGGCAAAATATGTAACTAGAATCTCTGGATATGTTTCTTGGGCAGTAAAATTTTATTTGGATTACATTAACTCTGTTTAAAATGTTCTAATTAGAAAAAAATGTTATTCTTATGAAGTCATTTAGTTAAAATAAATTCATATAGGATATTGTACAACCTATGAAAAAAGCACCACATTTTGCCTGGAACAGAAATGTTCCCTGCTTCCTCAGTCAATGATACCACTTTATTAACTCATGGCTCATCTAATTTTTCAGTCTGTGATCTAATATGAAGATAAAATATGAGAGAGCTGCCTCCATGTTGTTTCTTCTCAAATATGCCTAGATTTGAACATTTTACCTACTTAAAAAGCAGCACTTAACTTTTTCATTGGTTCTCTTTTATAAGGGAGTGATGTAAGGATATTTTACTCAAAAAAGTACTTAAATTTGAATGAAAAAATCATGTGGTTTATAAACATTTTTATTTTTCCTGAATTGGCCTACATCCAAAAAAAGGTAGCTCACTACTGTTCCAAACTATTGCAAATTGATCAGTGAAAAAGACGGAATGTAGGTATTCCTCAAATTTCAGACACTTAGTACTTGCATATTATATTCTTACTTTTATTCTCAGTCCACTTGGGTTACAATCAAGCTATCTGGACCCGAGGTATGATTTTATAACTATTGTGTGAAACTATTTAACCTGAAATATTTTTCCTTCTATCTTCATTTTTACTACTAAGAGGAGTAAAATGTACATGAAATAGGCTGTGTGCCCCTCCCCCAATTTTTTAACCACCACCATTAATAAATGTAATTTTAGTATATTTCTTGTTTTTATCTTCTTTTCTTTTCCTCTTTTCTACTCTCCTTTTCTTCCAGTTCTGGCATAGTTTTTTGTGGTTCAGATTTAAGCAACACTGGAGTAGTTATTAGGTGCCAGGAATTGTGCTGGATGATTTAACAAATATCACATCTGATCCTTTCATCAGTTCTGTAAGGTATATAATACCCACAATTTTGTAAGATGATGAAATTAAAGGTTTAGGAATATCTTTGAGTTTTCCATTCTCTGTTCTCCCTTTGTATTTCAAAGCTTTCATTGCTCAAATTGAGCCCCTAAAGTTGTTAAGTGTAAGGGTACCTTGAAAATATACCTTCATCAAAGAAAAGTCATATGTTGCTGCAGTGATAAGAAAGCAATGTTATCAACCTACAAATCTTCTCAAAGTACCCAGAAATAGCCTTTGTTAGTTGTGCAAAATTTCCTCATCTGCCTTCTTTTGTGCAGCAGGGGTGGAGGGGAGTGGGTGGGGGGAGAGAGAAATAAAAATGATTAACTACTTAGTTTTTCAGGATTGTTTATTATTTTATTTTTTCTAAGCTTTTCAAACATAATCTCTTAGTAAATTAAGGGCTTTTTGAGCCAAAGCAGATGTATAACTGGAATTAACACAAAAATTTTGTAAAGCAATAGTTCTTATATTCCTGAAATAGAAATTTCCCAGTTTTGTTTTTTTGACGTGTGGGTGGTGAGTGAAAAGACATAAAGGATATTACTTAAAAAAACAAACAATCTGATTAAAAAATGGGCAAAGGACTTGAATAGACCTTTTTCCAAAAAAGACATATAAACAGTACATGAAAAGATGCTGGACATCAGGGAAATGCAAATCAAAACCACAATGAGATATCACCTCACACCTGTCGTAATAGCCATTATTAAAACGACAACAGACAAGTGTTAGTAAGGCTGTGGAGAAAGGGGAACCCTTGTGCATTGTAGGTGGGAATATAAAATTAGTGTAGCCACTATGGAAAAAAAGTATGGAGATTCCTCAAAAAATTAAAAATAGAACTATCATATGATCCAGCAATCTCACTTCTGGGTATATATGTGAAGGAAATGACATCATTATCTTGGAAGAGATATCTGTACACCATGTTCATTGCAGTATTATTTACAATAGCCAAGACATGGAAACAATTAGGTGTCCATTGATAGATGAATGGATAAAGATAATATCTATATATTTCATATACATATTCATATATATTCGAGTATTATTCAGTCATAAAAAGAAGGCAATCCTGCCTTTTGCGACAACATGGATGGACCTTGACGGTGAGATAAGTCAGAAAGAAACAGACAAATACTGTATGTTCTCACTTAATTTGGGGACTCTAAAGAAGCCAACTCATAGAAATACAGAGTAAAATGGTGGTTGCCAGGGACTTGGCGGTGGGGGAAATGAGATGTTGGTCAAAGGGTACAAACTTCCAGCTATGTTGTTCTGGGGATCTAATGCACAGCAGGGTAGCTCTAACTGCTGTTGTTAGTGCCGTGGAGTTGATTACGACTCCTAGTAACCCTGTGTACAGCAGAGTGGAACCATGCCTGGTCTTTTTGTGCCATCCTCTCTCCTTTCAGCGCTGTATCAGACAACGCGCAGCTGTTATTCACAGGGTTTTCATGGCCAATATTTTTCGGAGGTGGGCAGCCAGATCCTTCTTCCTAGTCTGTGTAGTCTGGAAGCTCCCCTGAAACCTGTCCACCATGGGTGACCCTGCTGGTATTTGAAATACCCATGGCAAAACTTTCAGCAACACAGCAACATGCAGCCTGCACAGTATGACAACTGACAGACAGGTGGGGCAGTTCCCTAACTGGGAAAGGAAGCTGGGAAATGAATCTAGGCCGTGGCAGTGAGAGCAGGGAATCTTAATCACCAGACCACCAGGCCTGGCCATAATTAACAGTACTGTATTATATACCTGAAAGCTGTTAAAGAGTAAATCTTAAATGTAATCACCACAAAAAAAATAGTAATTATGTGAGGGGATGAAGGTGTTAATTAATCTGAACGTGGCAATCATTTCACAATATGTACCTGTATCAAATCATCATGTTGTACACCTGAAACTTACCTATGTTATATGTCAATAATATTCCAATAAAGCTGGGGAAAAAAAAGATATTATATGCTGAATTACCAAAGGTTACTATAACCAGGATTCTTCATCTAATTCTTACCATTATTAAATTTGTAAGTGTTCTACAAATTTAAAATATTATTAGTATTCTATTGTTATCATTTAAGCATTAAGCTAATTACTATGCCTTTACAATCTACTGCTAAATTGATCAAAGATGCTGCCTAACCTTTCAAAAAAATCCATGTACTTGCATATATTACAATACACTCTAAAATCCAAGTATTAATTTCATTAAAAAACCTTTCTTTTTTCATCCAATTTTATTTTTGTTCCCAGGTTTTGCAAATCGTTTTTCAAAACCCAAAGGACCAAGAAACCCACCACCAACGTGGAATATTTAACACAACTTTGGAATATAGGCTGCAAGTGCATCTGTAAATAAAACTAATAGAATATTGCTAGCTAAAATAAGTACTCTATATTCATAACTTCAACAATGAAGATATGGTAACGAGGTTTTAAAAGAAAAGCAATATACAAATAAGTGTCAGAAGTTTTACATTTTCATTGGGTTGGAAACCCCAAATAAAAGTCTGTCACTTGAGCTTACGTAGGGAATGTTGTATGAGAAACTGTTTTAGGATGGATTTATTTTTCATTTTTGGAAGTTATTTTTCTTCTACTTTTCTACATAAACTTTAAAAGCTTTATAAGAATTGGATCTCAAATGTTTACATTGCCAGAATTTACTATAAAAAGTGTTTTAAAAAAATCTTACCTTGTAGTTGCAGCACAAAATTACTGCTTGTGACAATGACTCTTCGCTGGGAGTTATTTTTGCCTAAATGGAGTATACCTTGCACATCTTCCCAAATGTTGTGGGAAACTAGAGTCGTAAGAAGTTATATTTAAGAAAATAAAATATGCAACCAATGACAATCATTATTTTATTTGGATATACCAAGTAACAAGATGTGCAACTACATTTCTGATTAAGTTTTAACCAAAATCATTCAATTACCAAATCTGGAAGAATAGGCGACAAAATAGCTATCTGGCAGCATTTTCGTCATTTCGAAGGTCATTTATAAAAACGTACAACATATATATTCAATCAATCAGAGGCACTACTAGTTTAAGAAAATTTCTATATGAATATAGATCTGCCTTAAGAAAATCTGATCTTTCAAATCTAATTTTATGTAACAAATAAGTTAGTGGGTAATTATTATTACAAAGGATTCCCTTGAGTTCTCCTAATGATTTAACTTCTTTTTAATTAAAAAAAAAGTTTGTAACTTGTAGAAACATGAAATACTTAAAACAGCATTGTACTTCAATATTTTTCATTAGGCCTGATGACAGCGCAAATTGGGTGAAATATTATTACCTGTTTATTGTAGTACAATGTACACAGCAGGTGCTCAATAAACCTTTCTGTTTTTAAGCTAAGTTTACTGTAGTGTTGATTAAGCTGAATACTTCTCCAAGCACTAGTGGAATCAAACCCCAGTAATTTTACTTGAGTACTTCATTGTAACCAAATTACTTCCAAGTATCTTTTTCAAGGACCAAATATGTTAAAAGACTCTTAGGTAAAACCTGAAGTGACGATGAAATTGTAAATGAATTTCAGAGCAGCAACCTTGGTGAACAGGGACGATTTTTGGAGTGTTCTCTGGCAGACACATTTTTCAAATTTACGCAAGCTTATACTTAGGATTTGAAAAAATTTTATTTTAAAACATGGTTTTCCACGTAGAATCTTTTCCCCTAACTGTAGGGACGTATTCAAAGTAAACGACGGACTCTACCTTTGCAGGCGTCAGAGAGGACGCGGCTGGACGGCGAGGGGGCCGGCGCTCACCAGGCTCCCCGGCGGTTGTTGCACCTGCCTCGTTACGCCGGTGCTTGTAACCACAGCAAGGCCCATGAAGCGGATCAAAAAATTTCTGAATTGCAGCCCCATTCGATTTTAAAGCAAAATAACCCTCAGTTTACATATTACTAAATTCCCCTGTCCTCTTCATTTCCTCGCTTGTCCAAGAGTAAAAGGCCGGAGATTCTTTTACCTCACAAAGGTTAGGAGAGGCATATGAAACTTAAAAGTAACTATGGAGACCACCTACTCCGCGTAAAACGACGAAGGGGCAGACGAAGCTGATAATGGGAACGCGCCGACCGACTCCGAAACCCATTAACATTGTTTCGGCCGTTAAGACGGTTGGCGGTAACTCTCCGCCCAGCGGCGGTGGCGTAGCAGCCCGAAGCGTGACTCGGCGCACGCTCTCTTTCCGCTCCTCCACTCACCGAGCGGCGGGGGGCGCCGAGGAACTACGGCTCCCATGAGGCTCTGCGCGGCCCAGTCTGCTCTACCGTAGAGCTCGGTTGGAGAGGCCTGCGGAGAAGCGCTGAGAACTGCCGCTTCCGGCATGTTCAGCTCTGGACGGAGAACGGCCGAGAAGTGGAGGGCGGGGGAGAGACTCCAATGCCCAGCGGGCCGTGCGCGGGCGGCGCTTGCGCGATACGCGGACGGGGGGGCGGTCGGGCCATTTAAATGTGTGTTTGTGGGTGAAATGGCTGCGCAGGTCGGAGCGGTGCGCGTAGTACGGGCGGTGGCGGCGCAGGAGGAGCCGGACAAAGAGGGGAAGGAGAAACCTCACGCTGGGGTCTCGCCTCGGGGAGTGAAGCGGCAGCGCCGAGCGAGCAGCGGGGGGTCTCAGGAGAAGCGGGGGCGGCCGAGCCAGGACCCCCCTCTCGCTCCCCCTCACCGGCGGCGTCGCAGCCGCCAACATCCCGGGCCGCTGCCGCCAACGAATGCAGCCCCAACCGTCTCAGGCCCTGTTGAGCCTCTGCTCCTGCCGCCTCCGCCGCCACCTTCGCTGGCACCCGCCGGGCCCTCTGTCGCTGCCCCGCTCCCGGCCCCAGGCACCTCGGCCCTCTTCACCTTCTCGCCTCTGACGGTGAGCGCGGCCGGGCCCAAGCATAAGGGCCACAAGGAGCGGCACAGGCACCATCACCACCGCAGCTCCGATGGTGACCCCAGCTCCTGCGTTCCGGGCGAGCTCAAGCACAAGGACAAGCAGGAAAACGGCGAGAGGACTGGAGGGGTGCCTGTGATCAAGGCCCCCAAAAGAGGTGAGAGCAGGCGGACTGCCCCGCGCTTGAGCTGGAGGTCTCTCAGTCCCGATATCCCGCCCCTTTAGTACTGAAAGACGCCAACCCCTGCTTACCTCCGGCTGCTCTACTCCCCTAAGCCCACTGGGGTGGACCCTGGATCTCAAACGGTTGACACAGTCTGACCTACTTGAGGCTTCTCGCTTCGAGGCCGAGCTGTCAGTTACTAACTGCTTTACCAGTGCTCCCCCCGCACCGAGCCTTTGCCAACGTTTGTTTTCAAATTCGCCAGGGTTTCCGCGCCGCGCCGTCCTTGGCGTGGGATTAGTAGCTGGGGTATTAAAAAACTGCCTTTTTAAGGTAAAGACTTGTCACCAAAATCCTTTCTTCCTGTTTTCCTTGATGGAAAGCTTTAATATTCACTATCCTCTGCTCCAAAATATTCACGGGTATGGTTTGGGGCTTTGATTTTGAATTCTTAGAGGTTATTTGACTAACTGGTTGCCTTAGCTTCTGCAAGAAAAAATATCAAATGCAGTCTATCTTGGTTTTAAAAATCATTTTTAATTTTCATGTTAAATCTTAATTCCCAGAAAATGGTTGGGGAAGGTTTTCTCTCCCCTTTGATCCTAGGAAACAGGACCAACTGTGGCTCTGAAAGTGAGAAGTGTGTAGTAAGTAGATAGTAGAGGCAGGCATTTCAGTTGCATTTTATTGTTTGGCACAACAAATTGAGAATTTATTTAATTCCAGTAATCCTCGCTAAAGTCCAGAATATTTAACCCAGAAAATGTAGGACTACTTAATTAAGTGTGGGTTCTAGAGAAATTAGATTCGCCAAAATTGGTGTCTTCTCAAGCACATGTAACATTTTTATATTCTCTGTAAAAGAAACGGGAGTATGAATTTTGAATTTGCCGTGTATTTGTACTTTGTATATGATTTAATACAATTTGTTAGTTGTGTCTCCTCAAGAAGGTTTTAAGATGCTTCTATGTTTCTTAGTACTGGGCCAGCTAGGTTGCTACTGTACATGTTAATGAACCAGTCTTTCAGTCTCAAGTTTTGTCAGTCTTGGATTCCTCCCACGTATTTGGTCTTAACTTAGGGTTAATCAGTTTATTTTTGGTGCTACTTCCAAATAGCGTAACTTGTTGCAAATAATTGCTCAATAAATATTTAGTGAATTGAGTTAAATCTTTCTTCCTTTGGTGGTATCTGAATCTTATCCTCAGGATTAGAACGTATGCCAAGCTGATAGGAGAGCCAGTGTCCACCGCCAATATGCAGTGATGTTGCTCTCTTTTATTTTTACGTTTATTTCTCACCCTCTCCTTTTGTTTGTGTTTGTTTTAACCATATAGAGCTAGAGAGAATCTTAGAGATCATCCAATTCAAATTTGTATTGTAGAAGAGAAAACCAGGGGCCAAAGTAGCGAAGAGACTATCTAATCAAGTCACAGTTACTTAGCACAAAGTACAAAAAATTTTTTAAAAACATTTTTTAATGAATCATTGGCATAATAGGGAGTAGAACCCAGATCATCTGAATCCCACTTCAGGCTTCATCCCCCAGCTGCATGATGTTGCTTTCTCTTTTTGCTATTCCTTTTTTCCACTTCTTTGCTCACCCTTTCCCTGTGCCTTGGTGTCAAAATGGCAGTAGCCAGCCCCATCAAGCATTTCTGACCTGACCTCCTTTTATGGGGAGATAGTGGCAATTACAAGTATAATAATTCACAATATGCTTCTCTGAAAATTGCACAGGCCCCGTGTTCTTTAAAAAACAAACAAAAACAAACCTTTAACCCAGCGCTGTCCAACAGAACTTTCTCCACTGATAGAAGGGTTCCATATCTGTGCTGTCCACTACTGTAGCTATTAGTCATATTTGGCCCTCGGAACAAGTCTCGAAACTTGAAATGTGGCTAGTGTGACTGAATTTTTTATTTAATTCTAATTAATTTAGAATTAAATAGTTCCTTTTGGCTAGGGGCTACCACATTGGACAGCGCAGCTGGGAGCATTAGTAGTTTGCCAGTGTGTGAAGAAAAGTGGGTTAAGATCAGGTCATTTAAACATTTTAACTTTTTTTTTAATTGAGATATAATTGACATATTAGTTTCAGGTGTACAACATAATGATTCGATACTTGTATATATTGCAAGATGATCACTACAATAAGTCTAGTTTAAACATTTTAACTTTTGAATGAGAAACTGTTGGGTGATATATTCTGGGAGGAAAGGGCTCCCTGAAACTGTGCTGTAGCCTTCTAGATACATGACACCCACTGACATTTCAAAAGTTCTGAGACCCCTATAGAAAGTAAACTGGGTTAACCTTGTTTAATTCAGGTTTTTGCACACGTTTTGATGGATACCTTTTTTTTCCCCTGAAGTTCTTTATATTCGTTACAGTGGTATGCAAGAGGCATGCCTATGGAGTCAGCCCGAGTTTAAATCATCCTGGCTCTACCACTTACTGTGTGACCATGGGCAAATGACGTTAACCCCCTTCAGCTTCAGTTTTCTTGTCTTTAAAATGGGATTGTGGTATTTCTTTTATGAGATTGTTTTGTAGATTAAGTGGGGCAATACGTGGAAAACACTTAAAACACTGACTGCTACTAGGCACTGTTAAAACTGCCTTTTGTTATTTTATCAAAGTTGGTTCTTGAAACAACTCTAAGATTAATAAGGAAAGTGGCTAGACCCTTTTTATTTACAGAGCTATGTCTTCCCTTCCCTTCTCAGATTTTCAGAAACTATTTTAACTTTTTATTTTTGGATAATTATATATTCACCGGAAATTGCAAAAATAGTGTAGAGAAGTCCTTACCTTTCGCTTGTTTCCCCCAGTGATTACATCTTACATAACTATTGTGTAATATCAACATCAGGAAATTGACATTGATACAATGGTGTGTGTATAGTTTTATGCCATTTTATCACCTGTAGATTAGTTTAACCCCCTCTGCAATCAAGGTACACAACTATTCCATCAGAAAGATCCCTCTTGTGCTATCTCTTTATAGTCTTAGGCGCCTTCTATGTTTCTCCACCTTCCCTAACCCCTAATCTAGCAACCACTAATCTGTTCTCCAACTCTGTAGTTTTGTCATTTGAGAGTGGTATGTAAATAGAATAGTAAGTATGTGTTCTTTTGAGATTTTTTTCATTCAGCCTGATGTCCTTGAAATCCATTCAAGTTGTTGTATGTATCAATAGCTCATTCCTTTTCATTGCTGAGTAGTATTCTATGGTATGGCTATACCACAGTTTAACCATTCACCTATTGGTGGACAGTTTGGTTATTTCCAGTTTGGCTATTATGAATAAAGCTTCTGTGAACATTCATGTTCAGGTTTTTATGTGGATGTAAGTTTTCATTTCTCTGGGAATGTAATTGCTGAGTCATATGGTAAGCATACGTTTAGTTTTTTGCGTTTTAAGATATTGACAAATTGTTTTCTGGACTGTGTATCATTTTACATTTCCACTAGCAGTTTATGTGGGATCCACTTTCTCCACATCGTTGTCAGTATCTGGTATAGTTACTATTTTTGTTCTATCTGTTCAATAGATGTGTAATGATACCTCATCACGGACTTAAGTTGCATTTCCCCAGTAGGCTAGTGGTATTTAACATATTTTCATGTCATCATTTGCTGACCATATATCCTCATCAGTAAAATGTCTCTTTATGTCTTTTGCCCATTTTCTAATTGAATTATTTGGTTTTTTACTGTTGAGTTTTGAGAATTCTTTGTATATTATTGATTCGAGTCCTTTGTCAGATATATGATTTGCAAGTATTTTCTCCCTCCCTGTTGCTGAAGTTTTAAATTTTGTTGAGGTCCAGCTTATTGATTTTTCTTTTTTCTTTTATGGAGCATGCTTTTGGTATCATGTCTAAGGTCCCAAGACCTAGATGTCCAAGATTTTTTCTTATTTTTTTTCCCTAGAAGTTTTATAATTGAACTTTTACATTTGAATTTGTGATCCATTTGAGTTAATTTTGTGTAAGTGTGAGGTTTAGGTTGGGGTTTATTTTTTTTGCCTATGGATATCCACTTGCTCCAGCACCTTTTATTGAAAAGACTATTCTTCCGTTGAATTACTTTTACCTGTGTCGGAAATCAGTTCCATTGCCTAGTTTTGTATGACCTGAGCTGAGAAAGTTTTCTATATTTTAAATGGTTGAACCCATGACACATGAAAATCATGTGAAATTCAAATTCACTGTCCAGAAATAAAGTTTTATTGGAACACTGCTCCACTCATTCAAATGTATTGTCTGTCTGTGGCAGTTTTTGTACTACAACAGCAGACTAGAGTAGTTGAGACAGACCATATGGTCTACAGAGCTTTTTATAGAAAGACTTTGCCGACTCCTGAGATCACTCAGCTAAGAGTCATGTCGCTGCACACCAGCCCAACAGTACTCAATCCAAATTCATGTATAGGTTAATCACAAATTTCAGATTCCTGATGTTTGGAATTGCTCATAAATAGAAACAAAAATTTAATCTGTGAAAGTTAAAGTAAACTTGCCTCATCTGTAAAATGGGAAGTAGAGTGATTTTTGACAAGGCAAAGTGACATGCTTAAAATTTTTTAGTTAGTAAGTGATAGAACTGAATCTAGAACCCAGTTTTTTTGCCTCATGGTCCAGTTGGCTTTTGCTTTTCACTAAGCACATTTGGATTGTTAATAAAGAGATAATTAAAATTTTTTATTTTTGTAAGCAACAGGTTTGAGTCTTAACCTGATAGTTAACGTATGTCTTTTGAAATCTTAATATTTTCTCTTATTACTCATAAAAATCATAGTAATGCTTCTTAATTATTCTTGGTTAGCAAATTTATGATTTTAGTCATATTTTAATATTTTTTTTAAAAGGAAAGAGGGGCGTTGATCCCCATAGCTATCTTCTCCAATGTCATTAAGTGACAGGATTGCTCTTATGTATTCCCTTGTGAGTCAGCTTTCCTTTCTCATGTTTTTTCATCTTTGACCAGCTGCCCAACTGCTGTCACAGGGAAAGTGTCCCTAAGTCAGACAACTAATTGAAATTTTCTGTAACGTCGAAAGCTATTGGCAGGAATTTTAAATCTGGAAACTATTGATTGTTTTTGGTGATAGGAGTGGGGAATTATTTTGGGATTATACAGAGAACTAAATAAACAATGTCATTTATCAGAGTAACGACTTCAGAGACTGATATTTTTCATTACCCATAGAAAGGCAAAAAAGCTTTTAAGTGTATGAAAAATTTTGCATAACATAAATTATACAATCTTTGTGATCTTGCAGAGTTATGTAGTAGGCACTCTAAAATATTTGTTGAATAAAGTAATGTTCCCTTTGTTGGAGGGTCTTCTAAGCCACCTCAAGTCTATTAGTTGTAACAAGCTAATTTTAGTTATCTAATCTAATGGGAGTGTTGCAAGAGGAGTAGATAGGCAGAAAGGAAGAGAGTGTTGTGTAGTGTGTTGGAAGAATTTGAGTTTTAGAGTCAGGTGAGAGTTTGAATCTTGGTTGTTACCTGCTAGCTTTGTGACCAGTATAAGTAACATATCTTGTTTCAAGCTTTGTTTTCTTTTCCGTAAAAAGGATTTATATATCTACTTCACTGGTTTGTTTGAAGATTAAAATGTGATAACATATATGATCTCTAGCAGACACTTGGTGAATAATAGTTTTCTTCCATCTTTAAGAGATTTTTTTCCTTTTTTATGTGAGTCTCTTGTGGGATACTACATGTACTCTAGATTAGTAATTTCTCCCTCTAGTTTTGATATCCTAGAGTTATTGCCAATTATTTCAAGGAATGTATCACATATTATTATTCTGAAAATGATAATAAACATGGTGAGCACTTATTGTGTGTCAAATACTGTGATGAGGACCTTATATTCATTGGCTCATTTAATCCTTACAATAACTCTCTGAGATAGATACTAATATTAATAACATTTTAAGATGAGAAAATTGAAGTTTAAAGAGATTAATGAGTTTGCCCAGAGACTTAGTAAGCAGTAGAGTTGGGATAATAACCTAGGTCTAACTGTAAAGCACATGCTCTTAAGTAGCACACTCTACTGCCTTTACAATTCAACTGGTTTGGGGTAATAATAGTAGTTAACATATGTTGAATATTTGTTACGTTCTAGGACTATTCTAAGGACTTCATATGCTTCGTTTCATTTACTCTGCACACTGATTTTTTGAGGAGGTACTGTTACTTTTCCCCATTTTCCCAATGAGAAACAGGCTACAAAGAAATTAACCTGCAAGGATAATACTGCAGGAAGTGGTAGGACAGGAATTCAAATCCAACCAGCCACTCTTAAAAACACCGCAATGTAGGGGGTGGGGGTAAAGTGAGGCAGTGTTATAAACATACAGTGATTTATTTACTAAAATAATGGCCTTGAAAATGAGCAGTTTTTGTTTTTCTTTTTTAATCAGGTTTTTGTTTGGAACAGAAAGAATTCTTAATAAGACCAAAAAGAATTTATTTTCAGAAAACAACTTCAGCCATTTTTAAATTATTATTAATAAATTATTTTTAAAAATGTAATTGTTTTGCTTTTGCTTATCTGCCATGATTTTTAGGACTTGAGGATATTACATTTTTTTCAGTTCTAAGCTATAATTCAAGTGTAAGAATGATATTATGAATTTAAATTTTTTTGTAATGTGGCAAGCTAATGTTTTATGCATTATTGAAAATTTTCAATAGTGATAAGTATAAATGATGCTATTTGATAGTTGATAATATTGATGATATTAGCACATATGAGGATTTTATTGAAAGTGTCTTGTATTAATCTAGTTATAATAACATTTTCTAAGACAACCATTTGTCTCTCAGATGAATGTTTGTATTTTCCTCTGTAGACTTACATACATCTCTTAATATTTAATTTCAGAGTTTGATATCTGAAAGCTTTCCTTAATCACAGATATAATGTAGCTTGGCTCTTTTTCTGTAAAAGAACTGATATCAGTAAATTTTAGCTTTTGCACTATAGGGAAAAACTCAAATGTTACTTATACATTTTCTGTTGGAAAGCTAAAACGCTCCACAAGAGATGGAAAGACTATGAAGACTTTAGACATTTTTTTTTAATTGAGATATAATTGACATATAACATTGTGTAAGTTTAAAGTGTGCAACATATTGATTTGATACATTTATATAGCAAAGACACTGACTTTAAAATAATGTTTTTTAATTCAAGGCAAGGCAACTTCAGTATCATTCTTATAA
Organism: Equus przewalskii; assembly: GCF_037783145.1. Taxonomy (NCBI): domain Eukaryota; kingdom Metazoa; phylum Chordata; class Mammalia; order Perissodactyla; family Equidae; genus Equus; species Equus przewalskii. Next base: position 5,839,749 of record NW_027228750.1, read on the forward strand.
AGCAATAATGGCTAACTTACTATAATAACCTTTAACAACTTTGTATGCCATTCTCAATTGGCACCACCACAATAATTCAAAAATAAATTTTGTTTATTCATGGGAATTCATTAGCCACTATGACAAAAGTAGTCTCAAATTTCTCTGTAAACAGAGGTGAGCTTTCTATGTCTCAGCCTTAGATAGCAATCAAAATTTGAATAACAGGATTAGTGAGGAGATAGGTTGAAATTTATTTCGTATTTTAAACTTTTATCATGGTGAAATACGAGATTACAATCAATTTAAGGTCCTTTTCATTTCCTTGTACAGTGGTTTTTTTGAGATTGGCCGTGTTTGACTAATTGAATGGTTTTCATATAAATGAGGGTTGGAATAAAACCCACAGAGACTTGGCCATGTTAGAATTACCATTGGTAAGCTGATAGTAATATAGAAAATGTGTTACAATCAAGGCAGCTCCTTCTTGGTGTTAATTTCAGTGGCAGATCTAGGTCACAATTCATCTTCTGCATACTAAATACCTCCTCTGAAGCTTAAAATAACAGGATCTATTCAGAGACATTTTCTTTTCTTTTTTTCTGTGAAACTGCTAAAACATTTAGCAGAGGGTAATTAGATGACTACTTTAAAATTGGTCTAACCTTTATATTTAATGGCATTAACATTTAGCTGCTTGGGAGAATTGCCTAGATTACTAATTTGATATATGGGAAAAGCATTTAGATTAATTTTATTTGGTAAGAAATATAAATGACTGTTACCAGGTGTTTTAACGAATTCTCAAATGTTTAGTTGTATATCAAATAAAAGATTGACTACTTTTTCTCTTTTGCTGATTTAAACAATCTGATTACATGTATATTTTGGTAATGATCTCAGTTTAATTACAAGTAATGTTTGCAAAAGAATGGTTTTCTTTTTGTTGTTTAAAAGCAAATATTAAACGGAATGAAAGTTATTTAGTATCTGTACACTTTAAAGTCTGTGCCTTGAACTTTTAAATACTTTCTTTAGAATGTTACATAACTGTTGTACTATCTGGTGATGTGGAATAATTTTGTGTAGAGTACTGCAACTATCATATATTTACATATTATCCCAGGTAAATTCTTTACTGTAAAATTTATTGAACTTGTTCTTCCCAGATGTAGTAAGAGGATTAGAGTATCTGTCTTAACACTGAACTGCTTGAATCATGTCAGAAATACTATTCTTGGATGGATAAATTCTGTACAGTAAATACCACACCAAGCTTGAAGGTTGGTCAGGACCACACATGGTATTTAATCCTAAAGATTTCTTGCTAGGTATATTTTCCAACTAGTAAATAAGAGATGCCATTCTATTTTGAGTTTGTCAATCCATGATAATCCTTTAAAAATTAAAAATAAAATTTTAAATTATAAAAGTAATGTGTACTTATTGTAGAAAATTAGAAAATACAGATAAACAAGAAGGAAGAAAGCTAGGTATTTATAATCCTGCCAGCCTAGGCAACCCCCTACCATTAACACCTTGGAATATATTTCTCCAGATATTTTTCTGTGTTGTATGTACAAAATATATATAGATGAGTCAGACTTTTTCCTCTCTTTAGGTCCTTTTCTTCTTCCTGAAATATTTGTCCGTAGAAAACATGCCTGGCTTGTCTTATTATTTAGGACTCAGCCTCAATGTGGCCTCCCAAAGACAGCTTCCCAGCATCTAGAGTAGCCTACTGATACTTTCTTTTTCTTGCCCAGCTAGATTGTAAGGTCCAAGAGAGTAGGGATTGTGTCTGGCTTAGTTAACACCATACCCCTATTCCCAGAAGTGTCCCTGGCAAATAGGTACTTAATAAATGTTTAAATGAATGAATGTTTAATATTATAAAAATGGGATCCGATTATACGTGTGTAAGATGCTCTGGGAAGAAAGGTAAGATATATATTTCTGATGTTAGATTGCTTATAGCCTGTAGGAAAGGTGGAAAATTAAGTATGTAATAACCCAGAATGTGGTAAGTGCTATGATAGGGGAAGTTCAGTGCTAAGGAAGCACATAATAGGAGTAGCTATCCAAATTGGGTGGGGAAGAATTACTAGAGAAGGCTTTCTGGAAGAGTGACAATGTAAGCATTTTGTCACCTTGTAATTTGTCAGTTCTTTTCATCTATAATACAATATGTAGTGGCTGGGTAGTATTTTATCAGTATGTAAGTGTCAGAGTTTAATCAATATCATCTTATTAGACATTTGGAGGAGTCCCTAAAAAACACTGTCATGGATATCGTTATGCTTCTTCAGTTATTTTCTTAGGTAATTTTTACTTGGGAGTGGACTATCTGAGTCTGAGAATTATTGTTTTCAAGACTTTTGGTACATATCCATTTTGGAGAGTACCATATTGCCCTCTGTGAAAGTTGTACCAGTTTGTATTTCCAGCAACAGTATAAGAGAATGCCAAAAAAAAAAATCTTGCCAATTTGGGTGGCAGAATGGTGTCTTACAGCTTAATTTGCCTTTGATTCACCTATATGTGTCACAGTAATTTGTATACTGACAGCAAAATATGATAAGCTTCAATTTAGATTTTACAGTGGTTTCTAAACAGATTTCCATACAGTATGGCATATGTGAAATAAGTGATATTTCCTTTAGTTTTGGTTGCAAGTCATATTAAGTTATATGCTTATCTTTGTTTTATTTACTTTTTAGCATAATCTTCAATCCAGAATATTATTGTATTTTAGGATCTTTGTCTTATTTTATAAATATGTAAGTTGTAATGGCAAATGCAGAGAAACTGAGAATAAGCTATTTAATTTAAGATCAAGTACCTTAAGAAGCTTGTATGTTGACATTAGGTCTAGCAACTAACTTCTTTTTAATTATTGTGGCCAGAAACACCAGATGAAAATGGTAAAACCCAGAGAGCTGATGATTTTGTCTTGAAGAAAATAAAGAAGAAAAAGAAAAAGAAACACCGAGAAGATATGCGAGGAAGACGCCTTAAAATGTACAATAAGGAAGTACAAACCGTCTGTGCTGGCCTGACTCGCATCAGTAAGGAAATTCTCACCCAAGGACAAATAAATAGCACTTCAGGAGTTAATAAGGAGTCCTTCAGGTATCTGAAAGATGAACAGCTGTGCCGATTAAATTTGGGCATGCAAGAATATCGGGTACCCCAGGGAGTACAAACACCTTTTATGACTCACCAGGAACATTCTATTCGTAGAAATTTCTTAAAAACAGGTACTAAATTTAGCAACTTTATTCATGAGGAACACCAGTCCAATGGTGGTGCTCTTGTCCTTCATGCTTACATGGATGAACTCTCATTTTTGTCTCCAATGGAGATGGAGAGATTTTCTGAGGAGTTTCTTGCTTTGACATTCAGTGAAAATGAGAAAAATGCTGCTTACTATGCTTTAGCAATAGTGCATGGAGCAGCTGCTTATCTCCCAGACTTCTTGGACTACTTTGCTTTTAATTTCCCCAACACTCCAGTGAAAATGGAAATTCTGGGCAAGAAAGATATTGAAACAACTACCATTTCAAATTTTCACACTCAGGTAAGGTAAAATCATTGTTAAATTATTTAGTAAATACAGTTACAGTATCTCAACAGTATTAACCTCATTCTGTTGCATAGCACATACCAGCACACTTTTGATAAAAATTCATAATGGTAAAGGTGGTTCAAGTTGTTTATTCCTCTATTTGAAAAATCTTAATTGCTGAAGTTCTTTGGGATTTGGCTTGTTACTTGCTTGATCTGAGAAATGCTTATACATGTTATATATCATTGCAAGTCTTTTTGGAAAACCAGCTTGAAAACTAATCTAGTCTTTCACAACTCAGGTAATGTTAGTATGGAGGATGTGATTTAGATCTGGTAGCCTCAAGGTAGTTGACTTACCTTTTATGTCATAATAAAACACATGAGGGCATTGGCCTGTTCATTTGCCAGGTTTTTGCTGTTTTTGTTTCTCTTCTTTCAGTAACTTGTTGGCAGTCTATCCCAGAAACATACCCCATTTATGTGAGTTGGAAGTGTCACTAGGAAGACCGCCATAGCCTCTGCTCCTTCTGCCTGTGCACTGTTGTAGGGGAAGACATTTTCTGAATCCTTGCTTGGGCAGCTAGGCTTAAGTCAGCAGGGAAACCTCTCCTTCCTAACTAGTGGTTTTTAACTAGATATTTTTTCAGTGAAGTTATTTTAGGGCATAAAAAGAAGTTGATAATGTGTCCTAGTTTTTTTCTTCCTTGCTTTTCTCATAAGGATTATGAATGTGAATGGTCAGCTGTAAGTTTATATTAGAGATAGAAATTCTACACAAGTTTAGTGGAGAATATTTCACTTTTTAGAGATTTATGATTATATAACCTGTTTTTTTAATGTTATCTAGTAATTTGCTGCCATTCTTTTCCCTAAGATTTTTTAGGTAAATAGACTGTTGCATAATCAGACTCTCAGCTGCCTGCATTATGGTGGTTTCAAGCCACTTAGATTTATTTGAAACCTCCTCTAACTTGAATCTTTTTAGTGATTCTTACCATCCTTGCCTCCACTGAGGGGAGTATCCAGTTTAGATTTATGAGCTTCAGAATTTCTCTAATTGAAGTTCTCTCTGCAGTAGAGAGAGCAGGAGCAGCCAATCTGGAGAGGTCGCAAGATGGGGCTGCCCAAGATGTTGGAACACGATGTGCAATAAAGGGCTTCGTCTTGGATTTTGGCCTTATTACCACAATCAGGTACCGAAGTGCTGACTTTTGTAGTAGATTTTCTTTTTTCTTTTTTTTTTTTAAAGGAGTTTTGCCCTTTGAAAGTTAAGGAATCCTATTTTTATAAATATTGCAGAAGGAACTGAAAACAGTTCTCCTGATATAGTCCATAATCCCCATAAGTCCCTGTTTAACAAAGAAAGATATTGCTGAGAGAAGAATTAACATGCTCCTCTATCACTTTTTTAGTTTAGAAAAATGCAGCAAATTTTCTCTTCTGATTGATAGACCAGCAAGCGTATCTGAAATAAGCGAGAAACCTGGGGGCAAAAAGTCTTATTTGTGTAATGGTGACTTTTTAACCTTCATGTTAGTCTATAGTAGATCAAACTTATATGTCAATAGACAGCACCTGATCTAAATAGTTAATAAAAGAAGTTATCTCTAAATATTCCCTGCTGATTTTTGTCCTCCAGTTTTTTTAAATGGAGCTGAAATTTAAATGACTGTACCAACAACTTACCTTGATATTTACTTTGAGATTTTATGAAGTAACCACTTTTAAAGAACCTATCAGATTATTATTAAACATCGTTAAACACTTCAATTACATAAGAATATTGAGGACTCGTGAATTTGAGTTGAATAAGTCTCATGCTCTGGTGATCCTGAAACTAAATTACTTATGAATTTTCAGTCATTGGAGACAAATGTGGGGTGGATATGGGACCTTGGAGTAGCCTACGAAACTTTAAATTTGCTCCTGTAAGATCTTTGGTAGATGTTGGGATGGAAGCTAACACAACAGTTCAGAAATATTTAGCACTTCATGCTTTATAGAAATGCTTTCACATTCGTATCTATATATTTGAAACAACCTTTGGGGTATGTAGGCAATTTTATCTGTGTTTTCCATTGAAGAAACTGAGGTTTGGGGATGTTTACTGTTATCCAAGTTTGTGTAGCTAGTAAGTAGAAGTCAGGGCACACACCTAGGCCACCTGAGCAATATATGCATCATTTTACTGTACTCCTTCCCTACTTCAGCCATTGGAAAAGAGACTAGTGCTTTTATGTGTCTAATGCTGTAGTCAGTGAAATTAAAATATCTCAGTTTAACACAGTATTCAAAAGACTATTCTAATATTTTTAACAAGTGCCTTTAGGTGGTTGGGAATTAAGTAAAAACCTTATGTACTTTGAACTTGTATGTTTCTTGAAGTTTTATAAAATTCTATCGAGCCTATAAATAAAGTGAAGTAAAATTTTTATTAGAGACACAGTTATTGGAAGTTATTTGTAGTTTAAATATGTAGCTGTAATAATTATTTATGACTATATGTCAAGATAGTTTATTCAGCAAACATTTATTGAGAATCTACTATGTACTGGACATTCTGTTCTTAAAAGGACTAATTGATCAGCTCAATCTAGTGGAGGAGATGAGTAAACCAGCAGTTATAATACAGTTTGATAAACACTAGAACAGAAGTAGGCATATGGAAAACCCTGTAATAGACGGAGCACAGTTTGTGGTGTTACCTAATTCAGGCATGAGGTGATTAGAAAAGGCATTTTATAGCATGTGATGCTTGAGTAGAGTCTTGAAAGAAGATTAGTACTTAGCTTAATGAGGGCGTTTTAAGCAAAGGGAATAATAACCTATGCAAACACATAGGCGTTAGAGGATGTGGCACTTTCAGGGAGCTGCACATAGCTTGTCATGGCAAGAGTATGTGCTGACTGTCAAGGGATGGTGAGAGTTGAGACCAGAGAAAGACAGGATCAAGATGTGAAGAGCTTTATATTATGTGATAAAAAAAAATTAGTACTTTTTCCTAAAGTTAATGGGAATCATTGGTGAATTTTAATAGGGGAGTGCTATCAAGTTATATTTGCAAAGATTACTCAGTAGTGTGGAGGATGGGATTGAGGGACAAAATGAGATTGGAAGTAAGAAGACTGGTTAGGTTACTGTGGTAACCAGATAAGCAGTGATCTGTGTCCAGGCTGATCTTGACACTAGAGAGGAAGGAATAAAATTTGAGAAATAATTAGAAGATAGGATTAATTGCACTAGGTGAGGGAGAAGGATAGAGTCTTAAAATGTGGTGCGGATAAATGGGCCAATGGGTAGTGTTGGTCAAAGTCAATACAGGGTTGAAAAAGCTGGCTTCTAGAGGTAGAAGGTATTGATGAGGAGTTCAGTTTGAGGTATTTTGGGTTGGAGGTACCTGTGAAGACAAACGGTTAAAAATGTCTGTTAGGTAGTTGAATATATGGATCTAAGATTGAGAGAGATGTCCAGGCTGGAGATCCAGAAGTTGGACCGTTAGCATATAGGTGACCCAGGGACAGCATTAGAACGGAAAAGAGACGAAGCTAAGAATGGAATCCTGTGATGCACCCACATGTAAGTATGAGGAACATGGGAAGAGATCAAAAGAAAGAGGTAGAAGGAAGATTAGGATACAAATTTTCTAGGTTTTAAGAATGATGGAGTGTTAAGTATCACATCCATATGAGGGATCAAGTAACAAGTAAGATAAGGATGGGAAAATGTTAGGTTGCTCAGTTAGGAATTTATTGGAAACATTATCAAGACCAGTGCTTTGCAAACCATGGCCATCTGAATATTGTAAGTTATGCTAGTTTTTTGGGAAGCTTGCTACTTGCTCTGTGTATGAATTTGGCATCACCAGGGAGCTTGCTAGACATGCAGACTCTCGGGCCTCTACTCAGATCTTCTGAATCAGAATCTGCATTTTAAGAAGATCTGCAGGTGATTCATATGCTCATTAAGGTTTGAGAAGCACTACTTTAGGATTCATCTGCACTAGCTAGAGGAAGTAAAATATATGTTTGTTTTGTGCAAGAAAAATTATAGCTTCTGTTACTTTTGTATTTTTAAATTATTGTAGTAGCAAAGCCAGGATGCACACATAAGTAGTTTTTTTCTTTTAATATTTTATAAAACTCAAATATTCTAGCACCGAAGAAGGTAAGTTCATGATAAATATCAATTGAAGCACAAAGCTGATCCTCAAATTTGAGTATTTACGGCACTTGATCCAGGATAACTTTGTAAATTTGAGTTTCTAGCCTAAAGAACTACATATGTATTGACACTGTATGGTATTTTTATAATTCTGTAGGATTATTCAGGTCTAATTAAGTTTTAAATAGTCATTGGCTAAATAACAATTTTGACCAAAAAGTTTAAGTGTTTGTGGAATCTCTTGGTCAGTTAATGGTGAAAAATTAGTGTTTACTTAGAAATGTATTTCTCCCTAAAATATAAAATATATATATATTTTAGGATTAAATATAATTTATGATTTCTTTGTTTAGGTGGTGTATCTTGTAATTATTGGGTACTTGAAAACCTCTTAAATGGTTTTAAACTTTCAAGTGTGATAGTTCTGTAGTAAGTGTGTAATCCTTGTCTTCCCTTCTGATAAAAATCCTATGGCACCTGATAAACTGATTAAAAATTCAAATATTCTTCTAGACATCTTATGGACTAACAGAATTTTAGAGCAAGCAGGGGCCATTTCCAAGCCTTTGTTTTATAGATAAAGGAGGTCACGTTTTGGTTGTGACCTTCCCCAAGGTTAAATAGTGGCAGATCTTCAAAGAGGAATTGTTTTTTCCTCTGTCTCAGAGTGGTACTAAATCCTATAGGTGAGAGTTTAGCAAATTTTAATGTGCATATAAAATGCACATTTTGATTTTTGTAGGTCTGGGTTGAGGCTTTATAGTCTACATTTCTAACAAGCTCCCAGATGATGCTGATGATGCTGTAGGTCTTAAGTTCTATACGTGAATTGCAAACAAAAGCAACAAAAACCGCTAAAAATATAATGAAGTTAAATGGAGAGTTGTTTTAAATATCACCTTCTGAGACCATTTTCACCTTATAGCAACTCAGTAATTGAAGGGTGTGTATGCAGAAAGGTGTATATATATGTTGGGTAGGGAGGGGATTGATTGAAAAAGTGTATCTACCATAATAGAATTTTGTTCTCTTTTTATCTGGCAAATGTGCATATTTTAAGTTCTACTTTTTTAAAAAAAGTTTCTGTATGCATGCATATTAAAATCTTTTACTGAGGATCATAGTTCTTTAACTTTATTTAGGTGGTGGTTAAAGGTCTTATAAATTTTACTTTTATTACTAAAAAATGGTGTCTGCTGTTGCAGAGAAAATCAACAAATGTTATTTCTTCATTGTGTTGTGGCAAGTCCTAAAAAGGACTGTTAGGTGCTCCTCATCTTTAATTAATATAATCAACATTTTCTAGTGAATTGGTAGTACTAGTTAAGAAAGTAGAACTAGTAGAGTGCTTTGTAGCTTGGTAAATAACTGAGAGTCTTTTAAGGAACTACCCGGCAGTGCATTATATACAAGGAGAAGTATTTTAAGTAAGCTGGTTTATAATATAAAAAAGCATAAAAATGGTAGGTTTGGTTTTTTTCTCTCTCATTCTAGGTACAAGTTATAGTAAACACATTTTGACTCACTACTTTTTCACTATATGCTTTAAAGTAGGAATGCCTTTCTATTCACAGGTCACAAGGTTAGGAAAATTGCTGGCTTTCTTTTTCCTTTCTGTTTTTTAAACAATCGGCTTGAGTAGGCCTCTTCCTGAACATGAGTTCTGTGCAACAGTTACCCCACCTCCACTATCAGGGGCTCCCATATGGTGTACTTCTAGTTTGGTATTCTTCTGAATTTTTTTTCTAAGAATTTATTCTTTTAGACCAGTTTTAGGTTCACAGCTTAATTGAGGAGAAGGTAGAGAGATTTCCCATATACTCCCTGTCCCTACATATGCACAGACTCTTCTATTATCAACATCCCTGACCAGAGTGGTACGTTTATTGCAATTGATGAACCTACATTGACACATCATTATCACTCAAAATCCATAGTTTATGTTACAGTTCTCTCTTGGTGTTGTACATTCTAAGAGTTTGGACTAATGTGTAATTACATGTGTCCGTCATTATGGTAGCATACTACCTTAAAAATCCTGTATGCTCTGCCAGTTTATCCCTTCCCTCCTCCCCCAACCCCTGGCAACCACTGACCTTTTTTACTGTCTCCCTAGTTTTGCCTTTTCCAGAATGTTGTTGGAATCATAAAGTTTGTAGCCTTTTCAGGTTGGCTTTTTCCACTTAGTAATAAACATTTAAGGTTTCTCCATGTCTTTTCATGGCTTGATAGGTCATTTCTTTTTAGCGCTGAATAATATTCCATTTTCTGGATGTAGCACAGTTTATCCATTCTTCTACTGAAGGACATCTTGTTTGCTTCCAGATATTGGCAATTATGAATAAAGCTACTATCTTCTAAGTTTTTAACTGACTTGTGACTGTCTATTAAAAGGTGTATGTATTGGGGGCACAGTTGAGCTTATTTAACTCTCAGCAATTGATACAAGATGACTTTGGTAAGTTGAGTTTCTAATCTAAAGGACCACATAACATATTGACACAGAGCAATGTGTATATTCAAATATAAATGTTTAAGCTTTTATAGCTATTATAAATATATTAAATTTTTGTAATGCACGCAAAGCTAACTACTATTTTTTTATAGGCATTTCCCCCCTTGGTTCCACAATCCTTCCCCCTCCCCACTTCGCCTTCTGATTTTACTTAAGGCTGAGTTTACTGCGTTTGGCATTTTGTCTCCTGTTTCCATGGCAGCCTTACTTTTTTCTGTTATTTGGTCTCTACTATCTCTCCCTCTAATCCTCCTAACACTTGTTTCTTCCTCCACTGTGCCCCCAATACCTACACTTTGGGAGTGGTAGAACTCAGCTTGTTCTTTGCTTTTGAGTGGCATTTGCAGGCCAGAGTTTCTCAGATTTGTCAGATCCTAAGAATAATCCAAAGTTGCTAGTTCCACATACACACTTAGAGTCTCAGGTTCCTCTCCTGGAAATTCTGATTCATTAGGTGTGGAGTGAGGCTGGAGATAAATACCTCAAGTGATTCAATTCCTATGATCAGGCAAATTTAAGAAACACTGTTTTAAACTGTGTACTATCTACCATTACTTTGATTCCCTTCATTTGATCTGTAGATACCATCCTCTTAAGAATTTCATAGAATCATAAGCCAAAGGCTCTTTGAGATAATCTTGTGTAAGCTTGACATAGTGCAAATGTTTTAGAAAATCATTTTTGGATTGATAATTATTCAGGAGCTTGTCTCTTCATAAGGTATCATAAGGCTTCCAGTGGGCCCTCAACAGTGTTTGGGAAGCTTACTTCTTTTCTGTAGTCAACTTGCTTACCTATTTTTCATGATGACTTTTCAAACTTTTTATCTGTTTACATACTTTCTGCATTCCCTCCTGTTAGAATAGTGAAGATATCCCACCTCCTCCTCAAAAGCTAATCTGCCTGTGTTCTGGATTCCATCCCTCACCACAAAATATACATGACGTAACATTTACTATTTTACTAATTTAAGTCTGTAATTCTTTGGCGTTAAGTACTTTCACAGTGTTGTACAACCATCAGCACTCTTTCATATTCTAAACAGAAACCCTGTACCCATTTTTGTCAGCTTTTCTTCCCCTTTTGTGTTTTTTAAGTTGGAGCTTTCCAAGACCTCTCCTCTTTGAGCTCTGTATTTTCTCTAGTTGTCTCTTTTAAGACTAACATTGCAATTACTGCCAATGACTAGGATTAATAGCCTCAGTCCAGACCTCTTCTCATTTCAGACTCAGCTGCCTTCTTGATGTATCTGCTTGGGTGTTTCAAGAGTACTTTGTATTAGGTCCTGTTGCTGCTGTAACAAATTACCATAAATAGAGTGCCTTAAAACAGCATAAATTTAGTCTCTTAAAGTTCTGAAGGCACTGAAGGAGAATCTGGTTTTTGTTTTGTTTTGTTTTTTTGACTTTTTAAGCTTCTAGTGGCCATCTGTATTTCCTGGCTTGTGGCCCCTTCCTCTGTCTTCAAAGTGCTTCACTCCAGTCTTTGCTTCTATCCTCATATTTCCTTCTCTCTGTAGTGGGCGCTCCCTCTGCCTCCTCCTTATAAGGACACCTGTGATTACATTTAGGGCCCACCTGGATAATCTGGGATTATCTCCGGATCTTAAGACCCTTAATTTATTCACAGTTGTGAAGTCCTTTTGCCATATAAGGTAACATTCACCGGTTCCAGGAATTAGGACTTGGGTATTTTTGGGAGCCGTTATTCAGCCTACCACACACTTTAAGCTCATCCTGTCCAAAACTGAAGTTACTACCTCCCCACCCAAAGCTGGTCCTCCTCCAGTAAAAAGAGTGGTTTTTCCATCAGGTTGCAAAGGGCAGACATCCTTGACACTCCCTTTTCTTGTCTATCATGTCCATTCTTTCCCCAAGTCCTGAGAATTTTATCTCATGGATATTTTACAAATCTTTTTTAAAAATCTGTTTAAAATCAGCTCCACTGCTATTAGCTTAGTCTGTCGTTTCTTATTTGGAATACTACAGAAACCTCCTAACTGGTCTCTTCTCTTTAAATGCCTCTCTGAGAAAACAAAACAAACAGATTGAAGCCTCCTTCTTCCTGAAAGAAACAAAGACAAATGTGATAGCTTTCCTTTTACTACTTTAGATCCTTTAGTGATTTCTCAGAATCCTTAATGTGGCCTTTAAGGCACTCCATAATCTAGCCACAGCTCATTTCTCCAGACTCATCTTTATTTTTCTCATTTATTTTCTGTGTTTTGCATCATTAGTTTTCTTTTAGATCCTGGAAAGGGTGATACTTAGGAGATTTTGTTTCCTTTAAACTTATTCTACAAGTTTTAGTTCAAGTTACTTTAAGGAACACTTTATCCTCTAGATCAGGATCCCATGTTCTCTTTCATAACGTCTTAAATGTTCCACTCTGAAAACTTGTCACAGTTTATAATTAAATATTTGTTTAGATTAGTATCTGCCTGTAAGTTTCCAGAGGCCAAGAAAGGATTTGATTCGCTATATCTGTGTTTCAGACAGTGCTTGGCATATACTATACAGTAAACTTTTATTGAATGAGTGATACCGGCTTTCCTTTAATTCCTGTTCTTTATTTAAGGTTATATAAGTTTACTCTTCTGTGATAAGCCTCCAAGTATTTGAAGATTGGTGTGTCTCCACTTTAATCTTTTCAAGTTAAATACTTTTACTTTCTTGATTCTACCTCCAATTTGTATGGTTTTCAAGTCACTAATCATCTCAATTGTTCTTTTTGGGTGTGCTCCAGTTATAGACTTTTTTTAGCCAAGGATAGAAGATAATACTCCAGATGTCTTCTTTGCAATAGAGTATTGCCTCCCTTGGTACAAAATATACAAGATATAGGCTAAACCACCGTAAGATCTTACGTACAGTGGCTAGAACAAAATAAGTTTTTCTCTTGAGTAACAAGCCCAGAGGTAAGCAGCTCTGTTCCGTGATGTCACACAGGATCCTACTTTCCTTCTATCTTTAAGTTTTGCCATTCCCTTTGGTGCTGTCACGTGTATGGTTGAACCTAACCCTTAAAAGAGAGAGAGGGGAAGTGGAGAGCAATCCACTTACTTATAAAGGCATGCTCTGGAAGTTACCTATGTAACTGATGCTTACATCTCATTGGCCAAAACTTAGTCACAAGCCACACTTAGCTGCCAGGGAGCCTAGCTCATTGGCTACATGCCCAGGAAGATTTGTTACTAAAAAGAAAAGTAGAATAGATAGTAGGGGATAGTTAGTAGTTTGCTTGTTTGGCATTAGTGTCACGCAGTTGGTATACGTTGAATTTCTAGTCATAAATGCTGTCCATCTTCTAACTTGTGCTGTTAATTATTTAAATGCATCACAAATGTTAGCATTTATTAAATTTTTTTACACAAGTGATGGATACTGTTAATCAGTTTTACTACTACTACTTTTTTTATGGCCACAGTTTAGTGACAGATTATTTCGTTTCTAGCCCCAGCAAACATAAATTCAACAATTCCTCAACAAATTCCCAGGTTTACTTTATTCCTTTTTCCAAATAGAAAAGGATGCTTTATATTTATTCCTGTCACATATTCATTATCCTAGGTTTTTGCATTTTTAAGTTGTCTTCAAGTTCAGTGCTGTTGAATTTAGTGGTATTTAAATTAGGTAAACAGTACTGTGATATAAAAATATTAATTCGGTTTTACTTTGTGTGCAAAATTTAAAGTAATATGAATTCTTTCAAATTAATAATGCATTAAAAGTTGCATAATCTCGAAGCAATCAGGCCAAGTAAATAGAAAACTGACACATGGCAGTGTGCTTCTTCAGGAGTGGTCTTGGGTTATGTGAGCTTTAAATCGTGATAGGTCTTCAGGACATTTCTCACCTAAAATTCCACTATCCTGTATAGTTTGAAACCTTTCTTGGCAATGGAATTGCTGATAATTGGAAATAGTTGAGGGAGGTGTTGGGGGAGACATATTTCTTATTACCTCTGAAAGCATACGATTCCTAGAGCTGGTACTGAAGCTTAAATCTGTTTAGTTGTTTTAGGGTGCTTGGCGTAGAAAGGCTAGAATAATGCTGGGAAAAGTTCCTTTACTTCCCCTTCCCTATGTCTGTGTCCCATGATCATCGTCTTTCCCAGTCTGCCTCCTCTGGCTTTTTATAGCATGATCATACAAATGAATGGAAGGTAACTCATACAAATAGATGCAAGGTAATCCTGGCCTGGACAGTTGCTGCTTAAAGATCACCTGAGGTGATTGTTGGGGAAAGATTTGTAAGGAATTAAGAAATCTCTGCTGTTTGAGAACAAAATCTAAGACCTTTTTTTCTGTGTATATGTGTACGTGTAGGGGTGATATTAAATTGTCTATGGAAGAAAATAGCGGTTGATTCTGCAAATGCTGCTAAAGAACTAATAGTAAAGAACTGTGTAAGAAATACTAGGTTGTCATTTATGCTTTCTATTGAGGCAACATAGGTGGTATTTAAAAAGTAACAATTGATTCTTAAAAATTTTTTTTGTATGTTTAAGACCCACCTTATAAAAGTATAACTATATGTTAGGCTTTTCAATGTAATCTACATCTTAACTAAGGTAGAAAATGGAGGGTTATTGGTTTGAGTGGAAATCCTGAGTAGAATCCAGTGTTTTCAGTCTACTCATCTGTATGCACAGGATCTGTCTGTACCGTTGAGATACATTCATTCAAATTGAAGGTAGAAGTATAAGAACATCCATTAAACGACTAATGAACATCAGATTATATTAAACAAATTGGTAGATTCCATTTGAATGCTAGGATTCTCTGGGCTACAAATTTGTATAGAATATGTTCTAAATTCACTAGAGAGTTAATAAAATGTCTGTGTGCTTGTAGATAACATTAGACTTCAGAAAAGGGAAAGATCATGAAGGGTGATCAGTAAGCCTTCCAGAAGAGAAGAAGTCTTGAACGGATCTTTGAAAAATAGCTAAGATTTGGGTTGACAGAAAAGAGGACTTTCCAAATAGGGCAGATTCAAGAAAAAAATCATTGCAGTTTGGCATAAGTTGGGTAGAGAAAAAGATAGCCTTCCTAAGGTGGGGGGTCTTACATGGAAGTGATGGGAGATTGTTTGGTAACCGTCAGCCTGGTATCTGGCCTAATGTGGAAGCTTTCAATTTAGGGAGTACAAAATGAATATGGAAGATTGATCTGACCATGGTCTTTTTTTTTCCCCCTGTCCTGGCAATTTCACGGTTAATTTACTTTACTGATTTTTTTTCTAAATAAAGATCACTGTAAAGTGTTTGTTACAAAGTTAAAAAAATCATCATTCTCAGAGAATTTAAGTATGTCTTAAAGTCTTCAATATTTCTTTGAGATGTTGGGACCATGGACTAACTTAACTTGCATCTTGAAATCTCTGTTTGTGGCACATATCAATGTATTTGGCGGTGTGCTAGGGTGCCTTTCTGTAACTATTGACTTCATCCAAGGTACTGACCATTGACTTCTTAGTATATAGAAGAAATAGCAACATTGGAAAAAATACCCTATTCTAATTCCTTAATTATGTTATAGTGTACTTCAGTCCTTTCTTCCCCATTTTTCGTTTTATCTCAGGTCAACAGGACATACTGCTGTGGCACCTACCGGGCAGGTCCTATGCGGCAGATAAGTCTTGTTGGAGCAGTAGATGAAGAAGTTGGTGATTATTTCCCAGAGTTCCTTGATATGTTAGAAGAATCACCATTTCTGAAAGTGAGTGTTAATTCAAATTATTCACATTCTGATCATTAGTTAAGTGGACACTCTCCATTAAGCTAATCTTGTCTATTAAAATTAAATTTTATCCAATATTTTGAGTAGAAATCTTTAGAAAATTATTGGTACAAAATACTTCAATTATTCTTTTTTACATATGAACTACTATCTGATGTAGCATTTATTTCTTCATATACACACACAAAATAAGCTTCCTAGGGCCTTCTTTTGGGTGAGTTGTGGGGGGGTTAACTTGTAAGTAGTCTAAAAAAATTTTTTTTAATGTGACTCATTCATCTGACTTCTAGATGACTTTGCCCTGGGGTACACTTTCCAGCCTCCGACTCCAGTGTAGATCCCAGAGTGATGATGGGCCTATCATGTGGGTAAGGCCAGGAGAACAGATGATCCCTACAGCAGATATGCCAAAGTCACCCTTCAAAAGACGACGGTAAACGTTTATTTTTCTCAAATAAGCAAAAGCAGTTTTTTTTAGTTGATTGCTTATGAAAATGATTGCGACCTGAGCACAGTTTGAAAACCATTTGTCTAGATTATTTGAAGAGCTATTTTAAGTAAATCTTCTAGTGGTCAGTTCCTCAGTCCGGTCCACTCATTACACAGTCATCGGAGTGAGGCATCCTCTTAAAAAACAAATTTAATTTTTACTTCTTTTCTTAAAACCTGGGTCCTAACTGCCTGAAAGATAAAAGTCCAAACTCCTTTGTGTGATCTACAAGGGTCTTCTTCTAGATGTATCTGCTTCTAGTTCACTGCAGCCACACTGAACTCAGTTTCCACACCATGATCTTTCACAGCTCTGTGCTTTTTCACTCTTCTTACTTGGAATGGCATCCCCTTCCCCATTTCCTCTCTACCTGACAAACTTAATAAATTTTCAAAACTTAACTTTGATGTCACTTCCTTTGTGAAGCTTTTCTTTGTTCCCTTGGACAATTAACTGTTCCCTTCTCTCCACTCACACATCATTCTGTTCATTAATGATCTGTTTACCTGTTTGTTTTTTACTAAATTTTGAGCTCTTTGAGGACAGGGACTGTGTTTTATTCCTGTCTGTCTTCATGACACATAGCAGGTGATAAGCGGTTGCTGAATGAAACCGATAATGTATTCTATAGTAATTCATATTGGGCTAACATATTTTGTGTTTCAGGCACTTAAATGAATATTAACTTATTCTAGTATTATGAAAAGTGTCGTTTAATGAGACTGAAAATGATTTATATTTGCTTGGACTTTGGAAATAGAGCTCAAAATAAGTGTCCAGAGTGAGTATTAATGGACTAGTCTCGAATTTACCTTAAAACTCATAGGAGAATGATACTAGAGCTAAGTATGGAATAACCGTAGGTACTTGAGATACTGCATGAAAATACTTTGTAAAAAGTATATGAATGCAAAGTGATGGCATAGTAAAACCTGGCAGTAAATCAAAACTTCTGCACATTGCTAGACCACAGCACTTTTTGTACATTATAATGATGAAACTTGAAATTCTAAATTCTTAAGTACTATATACACTTTTTGCTCTATAATCTTTCCAAAAAGGAAATGACCATTATTTGTTTCCTGATTGTTACTAACTTAAAAAAAATCAGATGATAGAAAAAAGTAAAAGAAGCCAAAAAATATCCATAATCCAACCCATTTAGGCATATTAATCTTTCAATTTTAAGTCCATATATACTCATAAATATTCTGTTTACACAAATGAACTCATTCTTTACGTGATGTTTACTTTAAAACTTGGATTTTCTTTCCCTCGGGTTTGTGTGTTATATTAAGATGCAGCCTTATCATTATTTCTAAATGACTATGTAGTTTTCACTATATAGTTGTATCGAGATTTATTTAACCAGTTCTTTATTAGTGTAATTTTTTTCCAATTTTTCATTATAAGCAGTATTTTGTGTTGGAGCTGGTTTGTACCAGCTTACAGGGCTGTTATTTGCCTCCTAGTTCCACACTGAGCGAGGTCACATTAGTAGCTTCAAATTGGCCATGTTGAGAGTATTTATACCACAGAATTAAGGAAATCAGCCATCTCCCCCCAAATCCAGCTGTTAAACATGTACATGTGACTGACTGTGGCTGGTTGGCTGGCTTGTTGGCTGGCTGAATGATTGGTTGGTTGGTAGGTAGATACATATCTTTGTTTGTATACATGTTTATTTTCTCGGTAGAAATTCCTAAAGGCTCAAAGTATATATACATTTACATTGACTTCCAGAAATGAACCAATTTATACTCCCACCAATAGAGTAAGACAGTACCCTTTTCCTCACACCCTCCACTAACATTCTTTCTTATTTTATTAATCTGACTGGACAAAAATGTCTCATTTTTGTTTGCTTTTCTTTGAGGTGTTTGTATTTCTTTTATGATTCCCTTTTAATTTCCTTTGCCCATATTTGTATTGAAGTGTTTTCCATTTGTAAAAATTCCCTATGTACTATGACTATTAACTTTTTTTCTTATGTTGCAAGTTTTCCTCATTCTTTTCTTTTAGCTTCAGTTTTTTCTTTACTCAGTTTTTTCCTCTTTACTCACAGGAACACTTGTTTATATGTTGTCAGATCTGTCTTTTCCTCTGAAGTTTCTCTCTTAGTGGCAGGCTTATAGAAAGGCCTTCTCTCATTTAGTATTATAAAATAATTCACCTACGTTTTCTCCTAGCATTTCTGTGATTTCAGTGTTGACATATTTTACCTACCTCTTGTTGATTTCAGTATAGAGGGAGAGATTTAACATTTTTTCCAAGTAGTTAGGCAGCTCAAACGTCATTTACTTAATGGTATATTATTTCTCCACTAATCTGAGGTGCTATCAAATTTTATTTCTGTTGAGATTAAATATTCCTAAGTGAGGCATTCAAAAGCGCTTTGATTTAGAGTGAATAAATTAGAAGTGAAACACTAATGTCATCTTTTTGTGTTAATGAGAATGCCCTATTGCCGAAAATGGTGGAATCAATGTGAGAAGCTGTCTAGTTATCAAGGGCACTGCTAATGAAGATGATCTTTGAATTTATGAACTCTAGAGTTAAAGAAGTACATGCACAGGGTTTTAAAAAATCAAATAGTACAGTAGGGTTTATAATGAAAAACCCTGACCACCTTTCCCTCCAGAGGCAAGCACCTTTTTTCTAGAGGCAAAAAACTATTTCTGTTTTTAATGTCTTTTTTATTTTGTTTTGTTTTAAGGCTTTGATGGGAAATTTGTCAGTTTCTTGTTATGATGGATAGGGATTCCTTCCCTTTACCTGTTCCCTAAATAGTTAGATGACCCCTACTTTACTCTCTTGCTACCCACTTCTACTTTTTGTCAGCTGTTGCTTATACATTATTGAGGTTAATTCATATTCTGCTTTAAAACCATAAATAGGTTTTTATATGCTTTGTCAATAGGTATATTCTAAAATTTGAAAGCCAAAAAATGGCATTTATAATATTATGGTAGATAAGTTTATTGCAGACCCAACTAGTAGGCTAAAAATTCATATTCTAAGGTTCCAATGTTATCACTCAAAGGAATAATATGCAAAAGGATCTTTCTTTTCTGTGTTTTACCTAGATACTGAAAATTATGCCACGTTTTAGTTTGTTTCATATTTGAATCATGCTGCTGCTTCTTTTAAATTGTTCTGTTTTCCTTGCAGTGTTTGATTGCCCTTTTCTGAGGAGGGACATATACTTTTCTTGACCATATCCCTAATCTTGATACATTATTTTCTTCTAGAACCACACTGACTTTCTCTTCTCTGACTATGACTTTGACCTTTGGCTTTTTTATATAATAAGCCTTTTTTTTGGGGAGAATGTTGGTAGTTACCTTGCATTCTGTGTTCTGTTCATCTCCTCAAGAATCCAGATTTTTAATCATACTACCTGCTCTAACACATCAGTTTTTTACCTGGGAATCTTTTGGTGCTTTGTGTTCTCTTACTTCAATGTGAAAAGCTTATTTCACAGTTGTCAACGTCAACCTAGGACTTCCATTTCACGCTTTTCTGCATTAATCTATGGTTGTCTTCTTTGTAGATTTATTTCCTTCTCTTGCTTGAGCACATTCTCAAGTAATAGTCTTAAGAAAAGAAAGGTATTCTGAGATACTATCTGTCTGAAATTTCTTTTTCTGTAATTAAATATGATTGGTAGTTTAGCTGTAGTCCAGAGGATGTATTTTCCCTTAGAATTTTTAGCATTGCCCTAGTGTCTTCTGGTATCTGATATTGTTGAGGAGAAGTCTTAATGCTGGTGTAATTTTTGTTCTTTTGTAGGTAACCTATTTTCTTTTCCTCTCTGAAAGCTTAATTTCACAATGATATGTCTTTGTTTGGGTCTTTCATTCTTATTCTTATTTTTTAATCCTTTTTTTAATTTGGTAAGTCCCTTCAAGATTCATGTTTCTCTTCATTTCTGGGAATTTTTGTTGCCAAATTGCTTTGGTAATTTCTTCATTTTTCTCTGTTTCTTTCTGAAACTACTGTTGGTTGAATAATAGATCTCCCAGTTTGATGACCCTCATATTTTCTTTTTTATTTTTTTTTAATTTTTTTTAAAGATTGGCACCTGAGCTAACAACTGTTGCCAATCTTTTTTAAAAATTTTTTTAAATTAATTTTTTATTTTTCTGCTTTTTCTCCCCAAATCCCCCCAGTACATAGGTGTGTATTTTAGTTGTGGGTCCTTCTAGTTGTGGCATGTGGGACACCACCTCAGCATGGCTTGATGAGCAGTCCTGTGTCCGCGCCCAGGATCCGAACCAGCAAAACCCTGGGCCACTGAAGCGGAGTACACAAAACTTAACCACTCGGCCACGGGGCCGGCTCCGAGCCTCATATTTTCTGTTACTTAGCTTTTTGCTTTTGATTTTGGGACATTTACTTGATTTTTGTTTTCTAACCTTTCTTTTGAATTCTTACATTTCAGGATTGGTTATTTTGGTGTTTGTCAGGCTGCTACAGGCCATCTTCACATATCTCGTGATTCTGGGTTGACCCATTCATATCTGGGAGTAAAGCTTTTGACCTACTGGTCATTCTGTTAATAGTTCAGTGAGGCTTGTCAGGTTTCCCATTAGAGTTAACAGGCATAGGACTGGACATTAAAGGATGTGTCCAAATGCCAGAGGATTACATTAGTTCTATTCATATGGTAAGTACAATGTTTTTTGTTTATTTGTATTTTGAAGAAGATTAGCCCCGAGCTAACATCTGTGCCAATCTTCCTCTATTTTATATGTGGGAGGCCTGCCACAGCATGGTTTCATAAGCGGTGCGTAGGTCCACAGCTGGGATCTGAACTGGCGAACTCCAGGCACCGAAGCGAAGGGCGCGCACTTAACTGCTGCGCCACCAGGCCGGCCCCAGTACAATGTTTTTAGAGAAGAACATGCAGGGGTTTTTTGGCTGAAAGTTTATCAGGATGCTTTTGGCTACAAACGGCAAAAATCTTGATTCAAACTGGTTCATAAAATAAAATGTTATCCTGTATATCAAGAAGTCCAGAGAGGCTGGCTCTGGGTACCATATGGTCAGTGACTCAGTGCTGTCATCAAGGAACCGGATCTTTTCCTTTTCTCTGTTCTGTCACTCTCTTTGCCTAGGCTTTGTACTCACGAATGGCTTTCTTTATGGATGGCTAAGGAGTTCTAGGCATCAGATCTGGATCTGGTTATGTCTAAGAGAAGAAGAGACTGTCTTTTCTTCTACTTCTTTCTTAGGAGCTAGGAAACTTCCCAGAAGTCTCCTTAGCAGATTTCGTCTCTTACTGCTAGCCAGAATCAGTTCATGCCTGTTCCTAAATCAGGAACTGATTGCCTAAAACTGGCAAGGAACATTAACTTAACACAATTTGCCAGGACTCACTTCGGGGCTTGTGAATGAGGTCCCGTATAGGGTAGGAGCAGATAGCTAATGAAAATCAGAGTTCTGTCAGGGAAATAAAGATGAGGGATAGATGCTAGATGGGTCACCCATAGTCTTCTCCATGGGGGTAAATGCCGGAACTGTCCACATTTCTGCCGACAAGGTTGGTAAGTGACTGGTTCATTTGTAGAGTTTCACTTTAATTTCCCCTTTCTCAGCCTTACTTCATTTCTGTCCATTATCATCATTATACCCGGCAAATTTTTTTTGACTTTTAGGCTTCTTCTCTAAGGTCTATTGAGTAGGCCTACTGCCTTTTTAGCTGCCATTCCTTTCTTGTGTATTCTAGGCCTGTGGCTTTCTCTGCTCCGTTTTATCAATCCAAGACACTTTTAATAATTTTCCGTCTTGCAGAAGTTTGTTGATATTGTTCATTTACTAATTCATTTCCTTTGTTGCTTATTCATTTCTTTACTGTCACCTTTAGATTATTATATTTAGAAACTTTTGAGCACATAAAAAAATCAGAAGATAATCTAATAAACTCCCATGTATTCAATATCAACAGTTATCAACTCACAGCCATTTCTCTTTCATCTGTACTCCCATGTATTCCCCCATCTACTCTCCCTCACACCTACCATGTTAGTTTGAAGCCTTTTACTTTCTTTTTAATGTGGAAATAGATAATGTAGATGTTCAATTTGCCATCTTGAATCAAGTCTGGTAGAATGTTTTGAGAGTTAAAAAATGACTCAGGGTAAAGAAACATATAGCCTTGAACTTTGAATTGTATTTTCTGTTGCTTAGATAACTAAATTTTCTGTATTCAAACACTAGATTTGAGCCAAATCAAAGATATAACTTCCCCGTTATCATGACAGACTGAGAGAAGAAGGCAATCACATTAAACATTACAATAGAGTGTGTTAAATGCTAATGACCAAAATCATTGAACCCTTCTCAGCCATCATCTTGTTTAAAATTTGATATTTTAGCAGACTTCCCCTTATTGCTATTAATACTTTTTCCCCCCCTTTACTTCACAACCAAATCAACTCCAGATCAATGAATGAAATTAAAAATCTCCAGTACCTACCTCGGACCAGTGAACCCCGTGAAGTCCTCTTTGAAGATAGGACAAGAGCTCATGCAGATCATGTGGGTCAGGGGTTTGACTGGCAGAGTACGGCTGCTGTTGGGGTTTTGAAAGCTGTACAGTTTGGTGAATGGTAAGTTAATGAACTCAACTGCAAGGTTGGTTAATGTTGTCTAAGAAAATGTGGACTCAATTTAAAATGCTGGAGACCAATTTTTTTAAAATTGTGGTAAAATGCATATAACATACCATTAAAAATTAAAATCATCGTCATTTTTAAGTGTATAGTTCATTAGTGTTGAGTATATTCACATTGTTGTGAAATAGATCTCCAGAACGTTTTCATCTTGCAAAACTGTAACTATACCCCTTAAACAATAACTTCCTTTTCTCCTCTCCCCTCAGCTCCTGGTAACTGTCATTCTACTTCTGTTTCTATGAATTTGACTACTTTAAAACCTCATATGAATGGAATCATACAGTAGTTGTCTTTCTGTGACTGGCTTATTTCAGTTAGCATAATATTCTCAAGGTTCATCCATACCGTGTGTCATAATTTTCTTCGTTTCTAAGGCTCAGTAGAATTCCATTGTGCGTATATGCTACATTTTGTTTATCCATTCTTCCATCAGTGGACACTTGGGTTGCTTCCACTTTTTAGCTGTTAGGAACAAATCTCTCTTCGTGTCCCTGCTTTCAATCTTTTGGGTGTATACCCAGAAGTGGAATTGCTGGATCATATGGTAATTCTATTTTTAATTTTTGGAGGAACTGCAAAACTGTTTTCCATAGTGGCTGCACCCTTTTACATTCAGTTGGGGCCCAGTTTTAACAAAGCTCAGGACATAGAATGTAGCTTATTTAAAAACTGTATTTTACTTTGTTTTTCATATTTATGACTTCAGAGCCTTCAAAATTACTGTAGAGTTTGATCTGACTTATTTTAGAAGTATAGTTCAATCACAGCTTGACAGTAAGTATTTCAAGTTAAAATCATTCAGCGTTTTTTTCCCTTTCTACTTTGAAAGCTGGTAGATGTGATATTTGTGTGGTCAAGATGTGTTCTCTCTGCTTCATTTCAACCTGATGATGACATTACAGGGTGGCATGGAGGTGGTGGGGCATAGTGGTGAGAGGATGCACATGCAACTAGTTTAGAATAAAATTATTTGTTTTTAGTCATTGTTTTAGTTTTGTAACAACTAATCTAATTTTTTTTTAAAAAATCAGCTTTATTGTTTTATTTTTTTGGAGTTGATTAGAGAAGCAAATATATACTTTATCCTTAGGAGTCATGCATCTCTTTCTATGCTAGTAGTAGCATTTCCAGGAACAGGAAAACTGAAATTTGTCATTATTTTCCATTATGAGATGCTTGTTTTAGTCTAAAACTTAGTTTTGTTAATCTTAGGAGTGACCAGCCTCGCATAACCAAAGATGTGATTTGTTTTCATGCTGAGGATTTTACCGATGTTGTGCAGAGACTTCAGTTAGACCTTCATGAACCTCCAGTTTCCCAGGTAATAACTCTTGCTTTTTTTATTACCCTTGGAGTGTGGTATTGGAAGTAAGTATTATTGCAAATTTTATTTTGCATTTTATGTTAAAGTTGGATACATGGGCTAGTGAATTTAATTTTATTACTGTTACAGGCTGTGTCTGGAGAGTGTTGAAAATCATTAAAACAGAGCTTCCCAAGCAGCATGCTTAAGATCCCTTCAGTCTTGGGTATACCAGGTGGGCCTGGGATGGTCAGAGGACCCAGGCTGCTCCGTTCTGGCCATAAGCAGGTTCAGTTGTTAACTCCATTGCACCGGGTGCCCTCACCTGTAAAAAGTTGAAAGACACGAAGAAGCAGATAAATGTTGCCCTCATTTGTGGCAAAGAATATTGGTATTTAGCTGCGTTTTGAAGTACTTATTTGAGTGATTCCCTAGGTCATCTTGATTTAAACTGTACTTTGTTACTAGAGAGGTAGTAAAATAAAAGGAAGAATGTTTCTTGAGCATTACAGGAAATATTAGAAAGTTTTGTATATCATTGAGTATTACTTAGCTTTATTGGCCCAATTTTTTCCTGTGCTAATTATAGTATTTCTTTTCTACTAAATTATTACATATCTTAAAGTCTCATGCAACTTTTTTCCTCTCTCCAGTGTGTACAGTGGGTGGATGAAGCTAAACTAAACCAAATGAGGCGGGAAGGCATTCGTTATGCTAGAATTCAGCTATGCGACAATGATATCTACTTCATCCCTAGAAATGTCATTCATCAGTTCAAAACAGTGTCAGCAGTGTGCAGCTTAGCCTGGCATATAAGGCTTAAACAGTACCACCCTGTTGTGGAAGCCACTCAAAACACAGAAAGCAGTTCTAACATCGACTGTGACTTAACTGGAAAGCGAGAATTAGAAGTTGACTCCCAGTGTGTGAGGATAAAAACTGACTCTGAAGAAACATGCACAGAGATGCAGCTTTTGACAGCTGCTTCATCGTCCTTCCCACCTTCATCAGAACTTAATCTGCAGCAAGATCAGATGACTCAGCCTATTCCAGTTTTAAAGGTGGAAAGTAGACTGGACTCTGACCAGCAACACAATCTACAGGAACATTCAAGCACTCCTGTGTGATATGTACATATTCAAACACATTTTTTAACTTTTTTAACTTTTGATGTGAAGTTATAGTTTTATAACTGGCTTAAGTTAAGTTTTATTGGAGAAATCTTGCCTATAATTCTATAAAGAGAAATGACATTCCACAAATGTCAAGCATATCTTTTTTACACAGATTATGCAAAGTTAAGAGTTGTATCTTATCCCGTTAGTACAGTATGTAATAGTGGGTCTGCTGCTACTTTCTGTTTTAAGGTGTGAGGTAACAATTCAGTCTCTTCTTCAAATTGAAATGAGAATTCTCTGGAATAACAGATTCTTATTTGCTAAATTATTCACTTCCCTTAATTTTATCTTGCCTTGTCTCTTGCCATATTTGCTGTTTTTATGATAGAAGATCAGAGTTTTGGTTTAGGACTTGTGTCTTTATGGCACAGATTCAATTTCTACAGTAAAAATGGCATAGGTTGCAGGAAAGAGTTCTTGCATCTTATACGTGGGCAAGTAAGTTACTTAGTTCCAACCATAAACAGCAGGTAGTTTCTAAGGAAAATTCAGTGGCTCTCTGGTTTCTTAACAAAAGAGAAAGCACAGCACTTTCTGATCCAAACTTTTTTGTATCTGTTATTTAAAGCCCAGTGGATATTTCAATTAAAACTATCTAAAGATGAGTAGTCCTTGGTCATTCATTATCCATGGTTCATTAATCTCTTGTAGAATATGTGGTAACTATGGACGATATTTTGGGTAAAAGAGATAATGTTGACATGATACTCTGTTGATTCTGCTTCCTAGCATCCTCACGTTTTGTGTGGATACTTTTGCTTCCTAAAATGATCACGAGTATCAAACTTAGTGAATGATATCAGTCTTTCTGATGAGGCTGCCGTATGTTGTGCATGAAACTTAGGAAAAACTACTTTTGTCACCTGGCATCAACCTCTTTGTGATAAAGATCTGTTGAGACACATCAGTTCACAGTTTTAACTGGTGAATACCTGGGTTTATTTACTGTTACTCTGTTGCTACTGTCTAATCAAGAATATGGCACTAGACTTCATCCTCGAGTTTCGGGTAGCCTAATGCTTAGTGCCTGAGTATTTAAATTTTTTTTGAAGCAGGCACAGTTCATATAGCTAGTGTAGTCTTAACTTTCTATTATTTTAGAATGTTAATGTGATACACATTTCACTTTCTCTTAGTTAATAATACAGTAGGCCTTTTGTTTATTAAAGGAAGAGTACTCCCCACACCTAAGACCAGATTCTTGTATCTACCTGGTTATAGTGCAATTTGGAGATTTTTTTTCCTGGAGGGTGAGATTTGGAATATTTACGTCAACATAGGCAAAAAGGATGCTGCTTTATTATGTCTGTCACCATGAAAACTTAGCTGCATCTTTTGAAATGTCAAATATGAATTTTCTCTAAAATATTCTGAAATAAGTTAAATCTTATATAAATATTACTTTGTGCAATATTGTTGTGTAGTTAAATGCATATTAGCAAAGTATAGAGGTCACTGTGTAAACCGATAGGAAAGTAACCATCAGCAAATACTGCAGTGATTAGTTAGAATCTGTATTATTCCTTATATATATGTATATGTATGTATTCTCTGTTACAAAGGATGAAGACAAATAGAGAAACATTTCAATGTAAACCATTTATGAATTGGAAGTGATGTTGGTTTTAGTTATCTTTGTAAATAAGGTAATTAGAATGGTATAAAAAGTAATGTGATTATTGCAGGGGTGTTTTAAAATCTTGGGTATAAATTCTAGGGTAAATTCTAGTTTATCAAGGCTAGTTTTTAAGGGACCTGCCTTTGAGGGTGTTTTTTGTTATTGGGGGGGTGGGCTGTTAATCACAAAATATGTGGGTTTGGGTTATTTCTTGTTTTTGTTTTTCTGTCCAGAAGAATTTCATAGAGCTTTACTAGGCTGTGCAAAGTAAAATTCTTCTCAGGCAACATTTGCTTTTTAAAATAATCATGAAGAACAAGGTTGTTAAAGCAGAAACTTTTTTAATTTTTATTTTTCTTGTCTTCCAAAATCCGATTTCCCCATCTCCCACTTGCCATCCAGCAGATGCCATCTGCCATCTAAGCTGGTCATTGCTAATAAACAAGGAGACTGTCTCCTGACAGCCAGCACTGTGTATAATCACTCAGGAACCAGCGGATCTGCAAAGACCTACAATCAACAGCAAATCCCAATTCTCCTTTTATAAAATATTCTACCCTCACCTCCAATATAAACACATTAAGAGAATATAAAAATGTTTAAAATCATGTACTAATAAATTCATTGTATGTTAGAATTGCAATAGAATGGAGAGAGAAACATTTAGCTAGTAATGTATCTGGAAACTCTGAATGTCCTATGTGAGTATTAGATTTTAATAGCATGCTTTAAAGACTGATGAATATAAAAGCTCAAGTTTTGAGTTTCTTACTGCTTTCAAAGCTGTATCCTAGTTTAGTGATACAAATGATTGCAACTTTTCTAAATCATTAAATTATTTGGTTTGGTGGAGTAAGGCATGGAGCAATCTGGCGTCTTCTGATTTGTAAAGTAGTGATGGCAGTGAAGTTGTAACTGAAATTTAAGCTGATCTTCCCTTTTGGTATATTATCTGTTGTGCCAACTCTTTGAGATTACTTGCAGTATGTGGCTATAAGTTTTAGTATTTTGTGGAGCAGAGGGATATTTTTAAAATGTGCTTATGGAAAGGACCCAATAAATGAATATTCCTAACCTAGTAACTAGAATGATTTTATGGTATTAATAAGGATAAAAGTCTTCCCCCTGCCCCAGAAGTCATTCTATAATTACCAAGATATGCTAGGAGTAGTATTATGATTCAAAGAGGTTATCCCAAATTCATAAAGCAATAATAATAAAACCTACGTATTAGTTTCCCCCTTCAAAGTTTTAACTCTTTAAAATGAATTCCTAGGCTTAATTGTACTTTTAATTTGTTTATTCAGTACTTAGAATTTGTTTCACTGGTACTTTATTATTTTTAATTAAAGACTTTTGAAAGGTGCCCTTTCCCCTTAGAGACAGCTGGAATATCAGCTGACTAATATTTCAAGCTCTTGTAGGGGGAAAAAGGAGCTTGTTAAATGAAATTCTTTACTAAATCTTAGGAAAAGATGTCTTCATCATTTTGCATCAGTCTTAATAGGCATAAAGTTCACACTTAAAGACTGGAGAAACTTTTGCTTATTGCCTTTCCATCTATATTGTCTAGAATGAAAGCTAATTTAGGAACAAGACTCCAAAATTCAAGAAAACCATTAGTGAATATATTCTTGATCATTAATATTAGCCCATCATATTTTCCATTAAAAATTTATTTGCATTTATTCCTTTAGGGTAATTGAGTTTGTGTCTTTCTAATAAATCTGTTTTATCATTACTACAGGTTTTAAAAAAAGAACTTTTCACTAGTACATGCCAGAGGTTCATATTTCTGCTAAGTTTTATTTTTTTTAAACAGATTGTAGCTGTATTTATTGGTCATACAGTAAGTAGAGGAAATGTACAAGACAAATGTTTTTCTTTAGCACATAAGAGACCTATCCTCATCCTGAAAGTTTGTTGCTTTAAAAGCAAGTATCTCTCCATAAATATTATGGCCTTCCATTTTCTTCATACGTTTTTTAGGATCCACTTGTGCATGTAGTTGAGACCACTGTCTCTTAATATAGCACTTTTCAATTCTCTCTAAAGAAATACTTATGTACTACTTCTATCACATGTTGTAAATTTTCATGTAATAGTGTTTTCTGTGACTAAATTCCATTTTGATTGGCAGCTAAGACTTTTTTTCCTGTGGCTTTAATTTATCTAAGAGGTCTTTGCATATAGATGAAATGTATAATTTGCCTGGCGGACTATTTGCGTTGTGTGGCCTTAGTTTGTTTATTGACATTAATGAGTGTTTTAAAAAGGTTTTTAATGAATAGTCTTAAATCTAAATTTGTGTGAATAATAACCCTTTTAACACAGTGCTTTTTTGTAGCTGTCTAAGTGTGTTAAATTGTTAAGCTATTTCTTTGTAAAATAGGACAATGGAATGCATAGAGGTTTTTTTTTCCTGTAAAGTATTTTTTTAATAAACAAAGTCTGATTTGTCCTTTACTGATGTTTCATGACAAAATGAATAGCACGTGTGAATTCTAGCTACTTGGAACCTGTTTTTAAAGTATGAATCCCCGCTTCTATATCCCTACTTTCTAATAGAAACTCTTGTGACTTTTCTTTCCTAAAGGAAAGTCATAGATATCTGGGGAAAAATCCATCCATATTGAGATGCAGCTAGTTTTGGGGAAGAAGAAAAACAGTGCTTGGCATTTGTGGCAGTTATGCCTCCTGCTCCTTAGGTTGGTTTAGATCTGCTTATAAGTGGACAATCTTAAATTTTTATTCTGGTGATGTCAGTACTTTTTAAAGTGCATGTACCCAGTGTTAGACTTTTAAGATGTCATTGATGTATTAAGTGACACAACGCAATGAAATTTTTTCCTCATCAGTTTTTATTTGGGTGAACTGCTCTTTGGTTGAGGTGCCTGCCCTAAGCACTGGTAGCCCTTGGTTCTGATTATGAAAAGAAAGGGAAGGGAACTAATGTTTTTTGAGAAAGTGCTGTGGGCCAGGCACTTTATATTAGGGTATCTCATTTAATCCTCACAGCATAGGAAGGTAACAATACAACCTCCCTTAATACAAGTGAGAAAACAGGCTTGTTAGGTTGAATAAATTGCCTAAGATCACATTCTTCATTAGTGGGAGCAAGGATTTGAATGTAGTTCTGTGTCCAAACCCATGCTTTGTTCAGTGGCAACCTTAGAAAGCACTGAAAAGTTTGTAAAGGAGCTCCCGAAAGATGATTTGCTAATTCCTAATGAGACTGACCTGATTCCGTTCTTCCACGAACTCCCCAAAAAGCCTCTTTGTGTGCTAAGCAATGAAGTAAAATATTTTTGCTATTAATGTAATTTAAGTCTTAAGGCAAATATTTAGATATGCAAAAAATATTTTCAATTGTCATTTATCCAGTTTGTTTTTTTTAAATTGGCCATTTGTCTTGAAACCCAACAGAATTGTAATGTTTAGCTCTAAGGAAAGGAAAAGCTGTCAAGCAGCAAAAGCAGAAAGGAAACCACCACCAATGTATGCAATATAAAAATAAATCAAGCCTGGGTGAGATAATTTGAAGTTAGTTCTGTAAGCATTACTTTTTATCTTCTTTCCTCATCGGTAAAATGGGGATAACTTCCACCTTATGCCGATGTAACAGATGATGAGAAATGTCTGTAAAACAAGAACGGCTTTTCTGACAACATTAAGAACTTAGGCTTTCTGAAGTGGTACCTAGTCTAACCACTGTCTGTTTTACAAGCTGAGCAAGCAAGGGCAATGCTTCAAGTGAAGTGGCAATGGCCATTAGGGGTCAGTGTTCCATTAATGGCCAAAAAAAGGTATAGAGGGGATAGCGGCTTAAAACCTTATTAACGTATCCTTAAATATTCATTTTAGGGTGCAACCATTCCTTGCCCCTGACCTCTATCAGTCTGCTTGAATTTTTAACCTAGAAACAGCTTTTCTCGCTGCCATCTTCTCCTACCCTAATTTGGGAGAAGTGCCCTCGAACTGCCCCAAGCTTGGGCCCTCCTCTTTCATACCCTTAATCATCCAGAAAGCTTAAGTCCCAGAGCTGCTGAGGGGCGGGACAGGAATCACTAAGCCGCAGCTTGCCAGGCCCTTCGTCCCAGAGCAGCGTAAGTTCATGAAAATATTTGTTCTTTCAGCAAAGACTGAGAACCTATGTGCCAGGCTCCTGCCAGGCCCCAGTCTTGGACCTCATGGAGCCCACAGCCCAGTGGGGAAGACTGACGATAATGAAGCACAAAGAAATTTATAAAACACAAAGATAAGTGTTACAAAGAAATGAACGGGTAACTGTTAGAATATCAGGACCGACCTCCTTTAGGTCGATGGCTGGGAAAATCGTTTTTGAGAAGGTGACCCGAAGGGTGATCTCGGGGAGCTGCCCTAGGCCTTGATCGCGGAGGCTTGGCGGGAAGGCCCGGCCGGGGGCGGAGCCAGCTTCGAAGCAAAACCCGGAAAGCGGAAGCCTCGGCCTGGCTGCGCTGTGGGCTGCAGAGCGGCTCTCCCAGCGCTGCCGGCTGATTCACGGCCCGGCCCGGCCCGGCACCGCCCAGCCCGGCGAGGACGCGCGCCCGCCGCCGCGAAGCAGCTGCCTCCGCAACTTGGGGCCTTTGCACCTGACCTTTCCAGCCGGGCACAAAGCCTTTTGCCGTTGCCGCAGCGGCTGGCGGCCTCGCGAAGACCCCCATCACTTTTTATACCCCTCCTTTCCCAGTTCATTCTTTTCTTATTTTGGGGTCAGTAGGTGATCCTTTAGGTCGGCCTTGGAGGGCGCCGGGTCTGTGGCGACAGACTGACCTCCTCTGGGCGCTGAGCGGCCGGCCGCCTCCGAGGCTGGGGCGGCCTCCGTGGTCTCCATGGTAACTGCCCCGCCGGCGTCTCCGCCTCGGGGGGAAGATGCGGCCTGCCGCTCCCGCCGCCTGGCCCCCGGGCTCACGGCCGGGCCGGGGCCACTGAGGAGGAAGGTCCCGGCTGCCGGACTGCGGGGCCGCGGGCACCAGGTGAGAGCCGGACTCGGGGGAGCGGAGCGGGGAGTGCAGGTCGACTCGGCGACCTCCCCTTCCCTGCATCCATGAACACACTCGCGCAAAAGACCGCTGCGAGGCTTCTCCGGTCGCCGCTGCGCCAGAGGTGTTTTGGTTTGCTTTTGTTTTTGTTTTTTTCCTGGCAAACAGCCGGAGAAAGAGACAGCAGCTCATGGAGAGGCTGACAGAAGCGGTTTTTCAGTTCTACCCGAACTGGGAGAGTACCTTTCAGCAACTGGATTCACCGACTGGTTTTCCTTCATTTTCAGTGAAATTCCATTTTCTGGCTGGAGACACAGATGGCCTCAAATGAGAGAGATGCTATATCGTGGTACCAAAAGAAGGTAATATCAGTATTTTTTATTTGTAAAGCATACTTCCTGCAGAAAGCTCCCACAAAGAATATCAGATTGATTTTCCCTGAGCTTGGTAGGGCCAGGTCTTCTTACATGATATCTCTCAACAGAAATGGAAACACTGATGTACAAGGTCATTAGATCTTTTACACTCCAGGTCCCCAAATAAGATTTTCTAGTCACCTCCCTTCTCCAGGCTGCATACACAATGCCACAGCAATGCTTTGAAAGCTTGCTTCTGATCAAACTTCTGTTTTTTAGACATGGAACTTTTAACTGCACAGCTCAGACTGGTACTGTCAGCAGTCTTATTGAGCTGTTGGTTACCTTTTATTCCTCTCTGGTTCTCCTACTGATGTTGTCCTTAAGAAGTGGTACTATCTTTTAAGGTAATAATTAATTTGAAATATTTTGGACATTGCTTTTTAACTTGCTTTTAGATCCACCTCCTTTAGAAGTTTGAAGGAAACAGTCCTTGGAAATAATAATTTATTCTAAGGTCTGAGAAACACAAACATTTTCCATATATCATATTGATACTTAATAATTTCATGACTTTTGTGAGACTTGACCTAAATAAAAGAGTTCCTTTGCATCATTTAAATAGCCTGCTCCCTATTGCAGATTGGAGCATATGATCAGCAGATATGGGAAAAGTCAATCGAACAGACTCAGATTAAGGTAAACTGATTTTTTTGATTCTAGCTTTGTTTTACTGCATTAACGTGAAGAGTGGATTGTACTTACTTTTTAAAAAATCTGCACTTATCCACCAACTCTGGCACTCTTTATTCTTTGAAGTTTATAGGGAATGCAGCTGTTCCACCACACGCCCATCTGAGTGAGCAGTGTGGGTTAGGTTGCTGAGAGACCACAGAAAAGACCCGGAGACAGCGAAAGAGACATATGGGTTTATTGGGAGTTACTTACAGGGGAAGGTCCAGTGGCGGCGGGCTGGACAGCAACGTGTACCCGCTACCGGCCCCTGAGAGAAGCTTCCTTAAGTAGGCAGAGGAACAAAGGCTGCATGCTTGCCAAGGGGCTGTCCTTGGTACGACCAGCGTTCCCAGGAATAGTGGCTCACATGGAGGGGCTCTGTGTCCCTGTAACACGCGATGTTCTTTACGTGAGATGAGGGAGGATCCAGGCTGGCCAGGCCCTAGGTTGTTACAAATCCCAGCAGCTGGGTGGCCTGCCCAGAAGGGAGCCAGGACACATGGTAGCAATGGGCCTGGGTGCTGAGCAAGCAAGGCCCAGGTGCTACAGCAACACTGCAAGCAGAATGATAAATGACAATTGACATTTGCCTCAGTATCAGGAAAATAGAAAGGAGTAATTGATCTATGATGAATTAGAAAGCAAATGTCCCATATAAATGGGGCTTCGGCTACTTAACTTGGGCTGGTTTTACTTTGTGGCAATGCAGACCCAGTATTGCTGGAGCTTCAGAATTTTCGAGAGAAGCTGGGAATATGCATTTTTATGTGAAATATACAGATTTTTTCGAGCATTTTACCCCTCCCCCTTCTCCACCTTCCCACCTCCTCCCTCTCTTCCTCTTTCTCTGTGCAAGCCAAATAAAATCCATTTGTGGCCTGAGTTCCAAAGTCAGAGATGTGGGGCCAACATGTATTGGTGGGAGAGGGTGGTGCCAATTAGTCATGGAAAGGTTACTTGGTAGGCAAATGTAACTGAATAGTCTTGAGAGAGGTGGAAAAGCCTAAAGACCATCCATGTCCCTAAAAGAATGTCTCTCTCAACTGACTTTAATACTTAGATATACAGATTCAGCATCTCACTTCCTTGGAAGGTGCTGAATAATGGCTGGCAAATTCTTGTTTTTTGACCTTTCTCTTTTAAAGATTTGCTGCAGTCCCTCTATTAACACTTTAAAAAAAATATGTAATATGGGTGTAATACAACTTAATAGTTGGTTCTGGTTATCTCTAAATTACACTGATTGGGCTGGGATGTTTAAATCACTGGTGAAATATGTTTAACCAGCACTTTTAAGGTGCATTCTTTTTATAGGCCAGTCAACTGGAAAATTGTTTGAACTATGTGGTACTTGGCTAACGTTTCACAATTTTGTGCAGTTCTTGATTTTTATATTAATAGGAGATTGAGTTAGGAGGAATAAATCCACGAATTTTATTTTGTAACTCTCTAAATCCTATCCTATAATTCTTTTGTGAGCTGCTAAAAAGTGATGATAATGAGTATGATATAATGGAAAGAGCACAGAACTGGGAGTAGATCTTCTTTTGTGATCTCTAGACTTGTGATCTTGAACAAGGACTGTAGTTTGTCTGGGTTTTGGTTTCCTTATCCTTAAAAGGATTTTACTTCTGCTATAGAATTTCCTTAACTACCTCCTTCCCCTACCCAATTTAAAGATTTCCTCAACTCTTATTTCCGTGCCATTATACACATACCTTCCTTTCAGTACACCATATGAAAGTTGCTTGGGCAGGAATTGTGTTTGTATCCCACTCTTAGAACATCTTGATTCATACTAGGAATCTGTGCTGTATTCACTTGAACCCCATCTATTATATGTATTTTTCTTCATTATTCTCTCATAAGGTAATCTACCTAACTCCTTAATGTATACTTTTTAATTTAGCAGCAGTGGAAAGAATAAAATTAAAGACAACTGTAAAAATTTACTGAGCTAATGTACCAACATGTCCTAGGTGCTAAGAACACAGTCAACAAGGTAGACATGGTTCTTGCCTTCATGAATGTCACAGTCTAATGCTGGTGGGAGAGAAGCCAATATATCTTTTAAATATGTTTAAGTCTTAGACAAAAATTGACCAAAGTGTAAGATACAAAGAAATGTTTAATGCAATTTAAAAATAGACTTCACAAATATAAATATTTTTGAAAACAAATGAAAGATAAGAAAAAAGTAAAGAAAAAATTTTAAAAAAGATAAACAATATTAACATCAGATCACAGTATAATTAGAAATTACATAGTAAATATATAACTCAAAATGATAAAAGTTGTAAATTTTAAATCTTCACTTGGATCGTGAAAAGTGGTGTAAACTCTTCCACAAACATTTATTGGGCTCCTATGCTTAAGGCATTTTGCTAGGTGCTGAGCACAAGAGGAAAAGTATTTACAAACAGAAGTATGATACTTAAGGGAAAAGCAAGTACCTGATTGGATTATAAGGTATGCAGATGAGATGATAGGCCATAAGTCAGCTTGGAGCTGACTTGACTAGTTTACTAAGAACTTTAGATGCTGCTCTGCAGAAAATGGAAAAATTTTTATGGTTTTTGAGTAGAGGGGCCTGTCAACTTAAAATAAGAGAGCCAGTTATTTTACCAGCAAAATAAGTTTATTCAGGAAGAGCAAAAGAATTGCAATTTGGGATGTGGAAACTGTGGGGAACCATAGGTAAGTTCAGAGAACAATGGAAGATAGCTGGCTTTTATAGAGAAAAAAGGGGAGTTGGGAGGGGCCATTCTAAATGAAAATTCATTGGAGGAAAGTAAGAGTTCAGGCTGGCAATGGCTCCTCATTGGATGAGCCGAGGCATTTTCCATTGGCTAATAAGCATGTTGCTGGGCAAGAAGGAAATTTTCCTTCCTCCTGCTGCAGTAGTAAGGTAGTAGGCAACTACTTGTTGGAGATGCAAGATATGTCTCTTCCTGTTTGGGGTAATTAACAATGAGTGGTAGGGCGTAAGGGTTCCCTCTATAGGCCTTCCAGACTCTAATTTTAGTTGAGGTTTCCTTTGTTCGTTTTCACAGGCCACATCATATCTGTATTTCTGAAAGATAGAAATAAAAATATAGACAGTATAACAAAATCTGTGGAATGTTTCCAAAGTAATGCTTGATGAAATTATGTTACTCTAAATGTCTGTATTAACAAAAAATATCTAGGTTGACTAGGAAGAAAGTTACAGTGATTCAAGTTAATATATGAAGAATCTAGAGAAAGAAAACAATAAGTTAAAGAAGGGAAAAAATACCAAAAATAAATCTAAAACAGCTATTATGTATTCTTCATATAACAAATATTTGTTGAGCAGCTACCCAACCATGTGTCAGACAGTAACCTAGGCACTGTGTCTACATAATGATGAGCAAAAACACTCAATATTTTTCTTTTCTTGGAGCTTAACGTGGGAGAGAAACAATAATAAAAATAATCCTACTAATAAATAATAATTACTGTGTGGTAAACGCTAAGAAAGAGAGCTGTTGTTTCCGAGCTATTACTTATAGCAAGGGAAGTGGACCAAGTCAAGGAGGTCAGAGTTGCCTTCCCTGAGGAATTGATGCTTCAGATGAGATCTGAAGGATGAGTAGGAGTTAATTAGGTCAAGAACAAATACAGGCATATCTTGCTTTATTGTGCTTTGCAGATAATGCGTTTTTTTAACAAATTGGAGGTTTGTGGCACCCCTGTGTCGAGCAAGTTTATCGGCACCATACTTCTAACACTCTGTGGTATTCACACAGTGGTGAAATTGCCTAGCGACACATTTCCCGGAATATATTCTTGTTGTTAAGTGACATATGACTGTAACCCCTTCAACGTTCCAACAGACTTTTTTTTGTAGAAATTGATAAACTAAGTCTAAAACTGATAAGGACCTAGAATATTCAAAACAAGTTTAAAAAGAAGAACAGAGTTGGAGGACTTAAATTACTGGATCTCAAAATTTACTGTAAAGCTGCAGTAATCCAGATAGTGTAGTAGTGGCATGAGTAATAGATCAATGTAACAGAATAGAAAATCAAGAAGTAAATCCTTACAGTTTTGATAAATTGATTTTTGACAGAGATGCCAAAGCAATTCAAAGAAAAAATGCTAGTCTTATCAATAAATGGTGCTGGAACAATTGAATATCCACATTTATAAAAATGAAGTTTGATTCTTACCTCACACAGTACACAAAAATCACTTAAAATAGACTATAGACTTAAATGTAAGAACTAAAAGTATAGATTTTCTGGAAGAAAACATACATCTTTGTGTCCTTGGGATAGACACAGATTTCTTAGAAACACAGCTATAAAAGCAAAAATTGATAAATTGAGCTTAATCAAAATTTAAAACTTTTCTTCAAAATATCCAATTAAAAAATGAAAAGAAAAGCCACAGACTGGGAGAAAATATTTCCAAATCATATATATAATGGAGTATTGCATCTACAATATATAAAGAACTACTACAACTCAATAAGAAGACAAAAAAGCCAATTTAAAAATGGGCAAAGGACTTCAATAGATATTTCACCAAAGAAGGTAAATGGATGGCTAATGGGCACATGAAAATATGCTCAACATTGTTAGTCATTAGGGAAGTACAAATTAAAACCGCAATGACATACTACTATATACCTATTAGAATGGCTAAAATTCAAAAGACCGACCTTCCAATGTTGACAAGGACATGGGGGAACTAGAATCATCATACACTGCTAGAGGGAATGGAAAGTGGAAAATAGTTTGGCAATTTCTTAAAAAGTCATGTACTTCCCATATGACTCAGCATTTCAACTCCTAGGCATCTACCCAAGAGAAAAAGAAGCATAAGAGCACACACAAATGTTTATAGCAGTACTATTCAAATAGCCAAAAACTGGAAAAAAGTCCAAATGTCTATCAACTGGTGAGTTGATAAGCAAATATGTTATATCCTTACGATGGAACGTCACTCAGCAATAAAACTATTAATACATGCTACAACATGGATAAACCTCAAAAATGTTATGCTAAGTAAAAGGGGCCAGCCACAAAAGACTGTATCTTGTGGGATTCTATTTATATGAAATTTCTAGAAAAGGCAAATCTATAGAAATAGAAGGCCGATCAGTGGTTGCCTCTGGCTGGGGGATAGGAACAGAAATTTACTGCCATTCTTCTTTTTGAGGTGATGGAAACGTTCTAAAATTTGAATGTGATGATGGTTGCACAACTCTATAAATTTACTAGAAATCCACTAAAGTAGTTAATTACTAAAAATATACACCTAAAATGGATGAGTTTTAAAGTATGTAAATTATACTTCAATATAGCTATTTTCTTAAATCATACCAGTAGGAAAAAAAAGGAGAAATCATAATGTAGTACACAGGAAATTCACACATATTCCCAATGAAAATTGTTTTCTAAAATTTCTTAATTGAGAGAATGTATTAAATCTAAGGTCTAACATTATTTTCAGTGATGAAGCTCAATTTAGTCCCCCACCAAAAAGGAAACAATAAGAATAACCTCTTTTACTACTACTTAACATGCTGTTTGAGATA
The DNA here is from genome assembly GCF_037783145.1 of Equus przewalskii. Lineage (NCBI taxonomy): Eukaryota > Metazoa > Chordata > Mammalia > Perissodactyla > Equidae > Equus > Equus przewalskii. The sequence goes on from NW_027228750.1 coordinate 5,878,646, forward strand.
TATTTGCTAAGATGAGTAAAACATTCTAATTAATATTATCTTTACTTTAAAACTTTTTTCTTTTGTTTTTCTTTGATATTTTCTAATTAATATTAGAATAACAAAAATAAGCGTTTGAAAATGACATGATTTTATAACTAGAAAATTTAAAAAGGTTAATCATAAGCACAGAGATGACTTCAGCTATATTTATAATGTTTTATTAAGCTGAATGGTGGGTACATGACAGATGAGACTCCTTATTAAAGATGACAGTTTGAATATGTGCATTAATCTCTATCTGATCTCTTTTGAAACTCCTCTAAAATTACAATAAATAAGAAAAAGATGTCAGCCCACAAGGATTAAAAGAGTGGAAGAAAGACTATAGTAAATGAGAGCTGTTAACACAATTTTGAAAGTTGGGTAGTGAGTGGAATGTGAAGAAAGTAAAAATGTAAGTGTCTATAGTAGGGAATGCCGGTAGGAAACAAGTGAACTCCCTGTTTAAAACCCCTGTATTTAACATCTGAAAGACTCAGGAATTAGATGCATCAGGTGTATCAGCAGGTGTGAGGCAGAACTGGAAACAGGATTGTTTGAGCATGTGCATAAGGGGCAGTAGACCCACTCCCAGATCTTCTTCCTTATTCCATATGGCCACACAGTTATCCTTATCTTCCTCTGACAGAAGATGATTGACACTCACCCTCTGGAGAGGCTGAACCAGAGAAGTTCTGGATTCTGGAGGACCAGGCACAAATAAGAGTGGAGTGAAATACAGTACTAATAATGGAAATTAAGTCTGGTGGTCAGGTTTATAATCTCTAAACAGAAGACTGGAATTTCTTTTTGCAGAAACTGACTAAAGAGAAAAGACCTAAGGATACTGGAAGTGAAATGGATGGCTACCCCTCTACAGTGGTAACCACTACTCAATAAACTTCACTCATTGCACACTGAACTTGCATTTAGCATGTTAGTGTCTCTCTCTTAAGTGTAAACAGCTAATTGAAGATCATCAAATATTTGAGACCTAGAGAAAAAAGGAAAGAGAAAAAGAAGTGATACCAGAATCATGAGAACACTTTTTAAAGATATAAAAAGAACTGGATACTAATTTTTTTAAATAGGGCTATAGATGAAAAAGTAAGAGAACCAGAAAATAAAAATAACCGAAATAAATTCGGTAGAAAAGTTAGAAGATAAAGTTGAGGCCATTTCCCAGAAAAATAGTACAAAAGAACAAAGGAAAAATAGAAAAGTGAGTACAGTTCATGCAGGAAGCCTAACATCCAGTAATAGACGTTCCAGAAAAAGGAAATATGTGGAGGGGAAGAAAATTCTCAAATAGATAATACAAAAAATTTTCCCAGAACTGAAATAGACACGTTTCTAGATTGAAAGGATCTTTTGAGTGATCAGCACCTATACTAAAAAACATTATCATAAAATTTCAGAACTAAATTTTAGAGGAACTCAGTTCAGTCTACCATGTGTGTTTCTCCTGTGAGTCTCCTTTATCTACTCACACAAAACACTTCAACTCTGGTTACCAAATGTATGGAGATTTTTTCCCTACACCAAGCAATTCTCTGTGACACCAGCTGGGTATCCTACAATTCAATTCAATTCTGACACTTATTTACCTGGGAGTAGAGTGTCAGATCCCACAGGTTAAAGCCTCAGTCCCACAAGAATGTTCCCACCCCACTTCAGATGCCAATTGCAAGTAAAAGGTCCCCAGGTTACTCACAACTTCTGTCCGACTTGGCTACAAATCAGAGGTTCCCACGGCCCCCTCCCCAACTTTGATTAATTTGCTAGAGCAACTCACAGAACTCAGGGAAACACTTATTTTACATTTACTAGTTTATTAAAGGATATGGTAAAGAATACATATGAACAGCCAGATGAAGAGATACATAGGGCGAGGTCTGGGAGGGTCCTGAGTGCAGGAGCTTCTGTCCCCATGGAGTTAAGGTGCAGCACTCTCTAAATGTGGGTGTTTTCGCCAACCTGGAAGCTCTCCAAACCCCATAGTATTGGGATTTTTATGGAGGCTCATCACATAGACATAATTGATCATTACTCCTTTTCAGTTCTTCTCCCTTCTGAAGAGAATGGGGACAGGGCTGAAAATTCCAAGCTTCTAATCATGGCTTATTCTTTTAGTGACCAGCCCTCATCCAGGAGCCCACTCAGAGTCACCTCATTAGAACTAAAAACACTGCTATCACCCAGGAAATTATAAGGGTTTCAGGAGCCCTGTGTCAGGAACCAGGGGCAGAGTCTAATATATATATTTCTTATGATAAATCACAATATCAAAAGAACATTTGGGATTAAAGCTTTAGTTAAGCAGAGAGTAGAGGGAATGATCACAACAGATCATAAAAGAATGGGAGTCAGAATGACATTGTGCCTCAGCAGCAACTTCTAGCTCATCTGGAACCCAGAAGATAATGGAACCTTCAAAGTTGTGAGAGAAAGTCATTTTCAACCGAAAACTTTATGCCTAGCGTAACTATTAACCAAGTGTAAGGGCACTGCATGAAGATATATTCAGACCTTCAAAGTCTCAAAAAAAATGTATCACCCATGTCCCCTCTCTCAGGAAGCATGGGAGGACATGTACTGTATTATGATGAATGAGTAAATCAAAAAAGAGGAATCCGCAGTGTCAGGAGACAGGATAGTCAATACAGAGAGAAGTAAAGGGAATTCTAGGATAATTAAGAGATGTTCCAGGATGACAGTTCGTATCAGGTCTAGAAAACAACTAGACCAGAATGGAGCAGGAAGACAAAAAAACTGGTATAGACATCTTCACGGGTGGGGAAAAAAAGAAACCAGTATTTATTGTGTTTGAGTACATTGGGAGCAGATCTGTAACACTTAGAGGGAGTTTCAAGGTGAGTTAGTAATAGATACAGAGAAAATTAAGTGAATGAAAAAAATGAAGCAATTACAGGTCTAGGACAAAATTTCTAAGAAAGGAGATATAATCATTGTTTACTACTTTACTTAGCTGGGAACAATATTTAAGTAAATGTAACACTCTAAACATCAAACACTGATTTAACTAGAATTATGAAAACATATAGGGGGAAATCTATGGTTTGGGAGACTGTGTGTATGTGTGTTTTGTGGTGTAATAATCATCATCATTAATAGTATGTACTGTGTGTCTTGCATTATTCTAAGGACTACACATGCACACTTAATTGATCCTTATGAGGTAAATGTATTATCATTCCCATTTTACAAGTGAAGGAACTGAGGCACAGAAAGGCTAAATAAGAAAGCTCTCCTAATCTTTAACAGTAAGAAACGAATGGACAGCATCTAAAATTGAAGAAAGCACTCTGCACATCTTATTTAGAAATAACTAGGAAGTAGGAATCAAGGTAAGGAAGGATGAGGCTGTGAAGAGTTGTTTTGTTATTAGCCTTGTAAGTATTACTTTAATAAAGATAAAGATTTAATTTAAAAGTTTCCCCTTCAAAGAAATAAACTATTTTAAATAAAGTTACCTGAGTCATAATATAGATATATATAATCCATATGAAATACATGGACAGATTCATAGATGTAGAGGTATAAGAATATATAGGTATATGGATATCTCAATACCTTTTATTTATACTGGTAGCAAAAACAACCAATCTCATCAACATTTAGCTTTGGAGTCATATAGACTTAAATGTGTATTATATTAATTTCCCTAATTATTCATTCCCCTACCTGTGAGAAGGTTGTTATGGAACCTCCTATTGTTATATGACTTGAAGCGCCTTCCTGTGGGAGGAGAATCCTTTTCCACAGACTTCCCACTTGGTGAGTGGAATGTGAACAGAATGTGGTCTCACCTCCCTTACCCTAGTTCTTTCCCTTCTCTTGCCATTCTTATCCGCCAGTAGTTAGAGTTCTAAGTTGGGGTTTGGAATTCTTGTGCATCTTCATCTTCACACTGATCCCACATTTTCAATTACCAAGACTTCTGGATTCTACCTTCTAGTATTTTTTGGATATGTGTACTTTTCCCAATTCCTGCTTCTAATGACCTGATCTGACCAATTGCACTCATCTGGTCTGTAAACTACTGCCTGCAGGCCAAATCGCTGGAGCACAGCAGGCTCTGTGTTTTGCATATTTATTGTGTACATCTAAGTCAGCTTCAGTGCAACAGCAGCTGAACTGAGTAATTGTCGCAGAGATCAAATAGCCCACAATGCCTAAAATACCATCTGGCCCTGTACAGATAAAATTTGTCTACCCTTGATCTAGATTACTGGAGTAGCTTTTTAAACTTTGTTTTCTTTGCCTCCTGTCTCTGTTCACCACTTATCATCACTGAGGCTGACTTGCTATTTTGTTTCTGTTTTAATACAAGTCTGATTGTTTTTCTCATTTAAAACTGTTCTCTGACTTCCTAGTATCCTTACAATATATTCACACTTCTAGAGTGATTATAATCTTCACAATCTGGTTTTTGCTTACCTCTTCAGTTTCTCTCTCTCATACCTTAACCCCGTTTCACTTCTCTGCTTTAGGCTTTCTTGAACTTTGTTTAGTTTTTGTCATGCTCTCTCTTATTTCTGGGTCTTCCTGTATGCTTTCTTGATTCCTTCTTTTGCTACACCCATGTTCAACATTGCAAATTCTTATACATCCTTCAGGTCTCATGTTAGATATTATTTTCCTTTGGAAATCTTTTTTTGACCTCTTAAATCTGACTTGTACTCTTTACACATGGTCCTATAGTGCTATATAGTAGTGCCCCCTTATCCTGGTGGGATACCTTCTAAGACCCCCCAGTGGATGCCTGAAACCAAGGATAGTACCAAACCCTAAAAATAGTATGTTTTTTCCTATACATACATACTTATGATAAGGTTTAATTTATAAACTAGGCATAGTAAGAGATTAACAACATTAATAATAATAAAACAGAACAATTATAACAATACACTGTAATAAAAGTTACTATAGATCTTAGCAACTTCAGCATATGATTTTTTTTCTTTCTTTATTAAAGTCGAGAACTTTCACATTTTCAATTAAAGAAAGCACTTTATGGCTTCTTTTTGGCATAGTCAAATTGCCAGCATCACTACTCTTGCACTTTGGGGCCATTATTAACTAAAATAAGGATTACTTGAATACAAGCATGCAATACCATGACAGTTGATCTGATAACAGAGAAAGCTACTAAGTGACTAATAGGCAGGTAGCGTACACAGCGTGGATGCATTGGACAAAGTGATGATTCACATCCCAGGCGGAGCAGGACTGTGTGAGATGTCATCACACTACTCAGAACAGTGCCTAATTTAAAACTTATGGATTGTTTATTTCTGGAATTTTCCATTTAATGTTTTCATATTGTGGTTGACCAAGGGTAACTGAAACCTGGGAAAGCAAAACCATGGGTAAGGGGGCACTACTGTACTTGCCTTGTAATTGTTTTGTTCATCATCTGCCCTAAATCATGAGTGACTTCCTTTTTTGCAGACTGTATAGTAGCTTGATTCTTTTAAGGGCAATAAAATGGGAATTTCTGCAAACTGAGAGATGGAGATGTGTAATAGGGTTTCACTTGTCAAGTGGTTCTGAGCTTTGATGGTGTTGCACAAAATAGAGAGGTCTGGGTACAACCTGCTGCTGGGGCTCTGCGGAGAATTTTCAAACCACTACTCTGGTAACTAGTGCAGGGATGTTCTGATTCTCTCCTACAGTCTTTCCCTGGGCTGCTAGGGTAGAGGTTGTGGCCGGTAAGGAAATTCACTCACAGCAACCAGGGTTTAATTCCATTAAACCTTTCAGAGGCAAGCAATCTTGTTTGATCTCAAACAAACCCTCCCCTACATCGTTTAAAAATGTATTTTTTACTGTATTGTGAGAGGCAGGATGTGCAGTGGTTTGGAGTGAGAATGACTGGATTGGAATCTCTGTGCCTTCGTTTCCACATCTGAAAGTGAGGGTAATAAAGGTATCTATCTCACAGGACAGCTGTGAGGACTAAATGAGTTAAGCAAGTTAATATAAGTGTACATAAAGTGCTTAGAATAGTGCTTGGTGCCTGTTTCCTCTTATCATACATACTACAGAATGTGTAGGCTAAAGCAGAAGGATCCTAAAACAGGGGCTGGCCCTGTGGCCGAGTGGTTAAGTTCGCGCACTCCACTGCAGGTGACCCAGTGTTTCGTTGGTTCGAATCCTGGGTGCGGACATGGCACTGCTCATCAAACCACGCTGAGGCAGTGTCCCACATGGCACAACTAGAAGGACCCACAACGAAGAATATACAACTATGTACTGGGGGGCTTTGGGGAGAAAAAGGAAAAAAATACAATGTTTAAAAAAAAAAAAAAAAGGATCCTAAAACAAAAACACGGCATATGATTTTTATTCTTCCTCAGCAAAAACATATACAAAAGTATACAGTGACTTTCTCGTCTTAAGAATAGCAGTCATAAATTTATTAATGACTTCTGTCCCCTTAGGAGAGTAAAAATGATGAGGGAGGTTCAGTGGGCATTGACCTGAGGAACTCTCATACATTTGGCTTTATTGTTTGTCTTCCTTTCTTTTCTGTATACTCGTTGAAGACGGAGCCGTGTTTTGACTTAATTATCACGGTATTCCTAGCTCAACTAGAGTATCCGGCACATAGAAGACACACATTGAATATTTGTTGACCAAGTGAATGAATAAATGTGTTTCATTTATTGCTAAAGGAGGTTTTTATAGTTTGGTAGTTACCTCTAGTTAATGCTAATTCTAATTCTATAACATTATAGGTGAGAAGTCTAGAAAGTAAAGAAAGTAGAGAAATTGTTTTGGCTCTGAAGTTAAGACACTTTAAGCTGCTGCTGCTGCTTCTTGTTTTTTTAATTTGAGGAAGATGAGCCCTAAGCTAACATTCACTGCCAATTCTCCTGTTTTTGCTGAGGAAGATTGGCCCTGAGCTGCTATCTGTGCCCATCTTCCTCTACTTTATATGTGGGATGCCAGCCACATATAAAGCATGTCACATGTAAGCATGGCTTGATAAGCAGGGTATACATCTGCACCTGGGATCCAAACTGGCAAACCCCAGGCTGCGGAAGTGGAACATGCAAACTTAACTGCTGTGCCACTGGGCCAGCCCCACTTTAAGCTTCTTTAGTTGGAATAGTACTGATGCAAGTGTTCACAAGACCTGTATGTCTGTTAGAATACAATTCAATGATATTTTTACTGTTTAAATTTTAGTTTCTGATTTTGAATATAGCACAAGTTAATTGTTATTCCCATGAATATTATGCATATTTCAAAAATTAGTGTAGATGTTTCTTCAAAGTGTTATTGTTTCCCTGAAATGTCTAATTTTCAAAATTTGATTTCTTTCTAGATTTAATTTTTTTACATCTATGGTTTTAGAATGTTTTTCTGTAAAATTTCCAGGTTGTAGTTGAATTGGATAGGAACATAGGATTCACTTAAGAGGAATTGTTTGGCTGCATGTATTTAGTTAAATAGAGCTACACATCAATACTGGCCCAATGTCTAAAATAGGGAAATAGCAAATTACTGTAACCTTTAATTTTAATATTAATTGTTAAATATCTAATTTTAAAAACTGGATCAGAAATTAGCATGTATAAGTGTTGATTGAGCATGAAATTCAAATTCATCTTTTACAACAGTTTCATTTATTAATAGTAATGGAACAAAACTGTTAGGTAAACCAGGAGTTTGAAACACAAAAGATAATTCAAAAATTTACTTTCAATTCATAATATACAGCAAGGTTACTATGACTTTCAAATCCTGAGTGTTTCCTGTAAAAACATGTTAATAAAATTGAGTAAATGCCACCCCTTTGGAGCAATAATGATTAAGAAGCATTAGAAACTTGGAGATGTAACAAGTACTCTGTAAAAGTCTATACATTTGTCTTTTAAGAGAGATGAATATAGTGACTAATAACATCAAAAATTGAGCTCCTTTAATTTGAAATGGTAGAAGACAGAGGCCCTGAAAAGATTGTTCATCCTCTGAAAAAAAGTTCATGACTAGATTTCTGGTTAAATGCGGCAGATTGGCCACACACATTTGTAATCTCCCTTCTGAGTCACCACTAAAATTACATTAAGGGAATACATAAAGGGAGTGTATAAAATGGATACATTCACAAAGTCAAGAAATAAGATTGAGATCTCAGCAGATGAGAAAGCAACACTTTTGGAAAATGAAAAATGAATGGAGGGATGTTAGGAGAGCAGAGGAGAATGCCACGGAGAAGTAAGCCAGGCCTTCCGGGGTCCCCAGAGAGGCTTAGGACTTGAACATACCAAGTTCTCTGTGAGGCAGAGGTGAGCTGTGGGGCTAAAAATAGGAGATTGAGTGAACTTTGTATACAGAGAGGTTGGACCTCCTGATCCTCTCTTCAACCTCTTAAAGACAGGCAACAATGTCCTTAGGCAGGAGACTGGTATATTTCTTCTGAGAAGATTCACTCAAGAGGGGCTCAGGGGACAGCGAAGGGCAGGCAAGAGTCATGATACTGAAGACAGAATTGTGAGCTCCTTGGCCTAATCTCAAAACTTCCACCACAGAAATCTTCAGCCTCTCTAACTTACAACCAATCAGAATACTGGAGGATTCTTTTGAAGAGCCTTGAATAACCCCAGAAAAAACTTATCTAGATATTGACATTTGGTGATTCTCTCAAGCTTTATGCTTGGTTACCCTACAGTGAAGCCTCAAATCTATAAGCTACACTCACATACACAGAGCTTCCAATAAGTTTTTAAAAATTTTTATTTAAGTAAAACATATTCATTAAATATGAATATACTTATACACACACACACAACCGAATTATTAGTGTACAACATGAGGAATTTTCACAAACTGAACATAACCGTGTAACAAGCACTCAGATCAAGAAATGGAGGTGCAACTGTAAGAGGAGGTGGGGAAGCCCAGCCCAGATGAATGCTTGCAGAGTTGTGGCCCAGCCTGTGGGAGTGCCCACTGTACTGCAGCAGCCCTGCCCATGGGAACACTCCCCACTGAATGATGTGGCTCAGCCCCCACAAAGGAGACCCCACCAAGTGCAGCAACTCATCTGAGCCACCTGTGAGCTCAGAGCCGGCCCACATGGAAAAGAAAGTGCCCCTCCCCTCCCACCTAGTGCACCAGCTTGGTCAGTCCTCTGCCAAGTGCAGTAGTCCTACCAGAACAATCCACCAGTGGAGCACAGATACCCCACCTGTGCATGCATGCATGCATGACCTGCCAAGAGGCTATGGCCAGTGCACAAACATGGAGAAACTCTACCAGCACAACTTCCAGCAGGTGGGATGGGATCAGAAAACGCAGCTCCTGCCCCACCTTGTACCTCCAGTGGGGACAGGTGGAATCTGTGACCTGATACTACCACAAATGTGCTGGAAAAGGATCACTTCATCAAACACCATGAAGAACTACATTAACACTTCAGAGCAGAAGGAAAATGACAAGTCTCCAGAAACGAATCCTGAACTCACAGAAATTTACAGTCTAAATGACAGAGAATTCAAAATAGTTGTCATAAAGAAACTCAACAAGTTACAAGAAAACTCAGTAAGACAGTTCAGTGAGCTCAGGAATAAAATTAATGAGCAGAAGGAATACTTCACCAAAGAGATTGAAGCTCTAAAAAAAAAAAAAGCCAAGCAAAAAGTTTGGATATGAAGAACACAGTTAATGAGATAAAAAATAATCTAGAATCCATGAAAAATAGAGCTGATGTTATGGAGAACAGAATTACTGATTTAGAGGATAAAAATGCTTCAGGTGGAGGAGGAGAGAGAACTAAGATTTTAAAAACATGAAGTAATTCTTTGAGAACTATCCGACTCAATTAGGAAAAGCAACATAAGGATTATAGGTGTTCCAGAGGGAGAAGAGAGGGAGAAAGGAGCAGTGAGCTTGTTCAAAGAAATGATAGCTGAGAACTTCCCAAACTTGGGTAAGAAACTGGACTTACAAGTACATTAAGCCAATAGAACTGCTAATTATATCAATGCAAAAAGACCTTCTCCAAGTCATATAATATTAAAACTGGCAAAAGTCAACGACAATGAAAAAATACTAAGGGCAGCAAGGCAGAAGAAAATAACCTACAAAGGAACCCCTATCAGACTGTCAGCGAATTTCTCAATAGAAACCTTACAGGCTAGGTGAGAATAGAGTGATATATTCAAAATACTGAAAGACAAAACCTTTCAGCCAAGAATACTCTCTCCAGCAAAACTATCCTTCAGATACACTGGAGAAAGATAAGCAAAAGCTGAAGGAGTTCATCACCACTAGGTCTGCCTTACAAGAAACGTTGAAAGGAGCCCTCCCATCTGAAACTAAAAAGCAAAGGTTTACAAAACCTCGAGCAAGGAAATAGACACATAGAATCAGAAAATTACAGCTCTATATCAGAATAGATAAATAAACACTTAACCATAACATAAAAGACAAAGGGAAAGAAAGCATCAAAAATAACTATAAACACTTCAATTTACACACAAACTCACAACACAGAAGAGGACAATTTGTGACAAAAATAACTCAGAAGGAGAAGAGGAAAGGGATGGAACCTTCTTAGGCTAATGAAAATAAGAGGCTATCAGAAAATGGACTATCTCATCTATGATTTTTTTTTTCTTTTGAGGAAGATTAACCCTGAGCTAACATCCACCACCAATCCTCCTCTTTTTGCTGAGAAAGATTTGCCCTGAGCTAACATCCGTGTCCATTTTCCTCCACTTTATATGTGGGAGCCTGCCACAGCATGGCTTGCTAAGTGGTGTGTAGGTCTGCACCCGGGATCTGAACTGGCGAACTCTGGGTCGCTGAAACAGAACATGCAAAGTTAACTGCTGTGCCACTGGGCCAGCACCTATGAGATCTTTTATACAAACCTCATGGTAACCACCAAACAAAAATTCAGACGAGAGCCACAAATCATAAATAAAGAGAAAACTGAGAAAACCACCAAACTGAAATGGCAATCGGAAATACAAGGGGAAAGAAACAAAGGAAATATAGAACAACCAGAAAGCAAGAGATAAAATAGCAGTATTAAGCCTTCATATATCAATAATCACTCTAAATGTAAATAGATTGAATTCTCCACTCAAAAGACACAGAGTGTCTGGATGGATTAAAAAACAAGACCCAGCAATATGTTCCCTCCAAGAAACACATCTCGGTTATAAAGATGAACATAGGCTCAGAGTGAAAGGATGGAAGATGATAAGCAAATGGCAAGCAAAAGAAAACAAGTGTTGCCATACTTATATCAGACAAAGCAGACTTCAAGATAAAAAAGACAATGAGAGACAAAGAAGGGCAGTATGTAACGATGAAAAGGACATTCCACCAAGAAGACATAACATTTATGAATATACATGAGCCTAACACAGGAGCACCAAAGTGTATAAAACAACTATTAACAGACCTAAAGGGAAAAATTGACAGCAACACAATAATAGTAGGGGACCTCAACACCCCACTTGCATCAATGGATAGGTCATCCAGACAGAAAGTTAACAAGGAAACAGTGGCTTTAAATGAAATACTAGACCAGATGGACTTAAGAGATATATATGGAACATTCCATCTAAAAACAGCAGAAAACACATTCTTCTCAAGTCCATATGGAACATTCTCAAAGGTAGACCATATGTTAGGAGACAAGGCAAGCCTCAATAAATTTAAGAAGATTGAAATCATATCAAGCATCTTTTCTGACCACAATGCCATGAAACTGGAAATCAATATCAAGAAAAAGGCTGGGAAAGTCACAGATATGTGGAGACTAAACAACATGCCACTGAACAATCACTGGATTGATGAAGAAATCAAAGGAGAAATAAAAAAATCTGGAGACAATTGAAAATGAAAACCCAACATGCCAACTCATGGGATGCAGCAAAAGCAGTTCTAAGAGCAAAATTTATAGCAACATAGGTCTACCTCAACAAAGAAGAAAAATCTCAAATAGGTAATCTTAAACTGCACCTAACAGAACTAGACAAAGAAGAACAAACAAAGCCCAAAGTCAGCAGAGGAGGGAAATAATCAAAATTAGAGCAGAAATAAATGAAATAGAGACTAAAAAAACAGTAGAAAGGATCAGTGAAACTAAGAGCTGATTCTTTGAGAAGATAAACAAAATTTGCAAGCTCTTCACCAGACTCACTAAGAAAAAAAGAGAGAAGTCTCAAATAAATAAAATTAGAAATGAAAGAGGAGAAATTACAGTGGATACCACAGACATACAAAGGATTACAAGAGAATACTATGAAAAACTGTATGCCAGCAAATTAGATAAAATCTAGAAGAAATGGATAAATTCTTCAACTCATACAACCTCCTAAGACTGAATCAAGAAGAAATAGAGAATCTGAATAGACCAATCACAAGTAAAGAGATTGAAACAGTAATCAAAAACCTCCCAAAAATAAAACTCCAGGACCAGATGGCTTCTCTGGAGAATACTACCAAACGCTCAAAGAAGATTTAATTCCTAGCCTTCTTGAACTATTTTAAGAAACTGAAGAAATGGAACACTTCCTAACTCATTCTATGAGGCCAAAATCACCCTGATCTCAAGGCCAGATAAGGACAACACAATGAAGGAAAATTACAGGCCAATATTGCTGATGAACATGGATGTAAAAATTCTCAACAAAATATTGGCAAACTGAATACAACAATACACTAAAAGGATCATACACCGTGATCAAGTGGGATTTGTACTAGGGATGCAAGGATGGTTCAACATCTGCAAATCAATCAATGTGGTACACCACATTAACAAAATAGGAATAAAAATCACATGATCAATGATCATCTCAATAGATGCAGAGAAAGCATTTGACAAAACCCAATATCCATTTATGATAAAAACTCTCAATAAAATGAGTATAAAAGTAAAGTACCTCAACATAATAAAGGCCATATGTGACATATCCGCAGCCAACATCATACTTAATGGTGAAAAACTGAAAGCCATCCCTCTGAGAACAGGAACAAGAACTCTCTTGCCTCTCCTTTTCAACATAGTACTGGAGGTTTTGGCCAGAGCAATTAGGAAAGATAAAGAAGTAAAAGGTATCCAAATTGGAAAGGAAGAAGTAAAACTCTCGCTGTTTGCAGATGACATGATTCTATATATAGAAAACTCTAAAGAATCCACCAGAAAGCTATTAGAAATAATAACCAACTACAGCAAGGTTGCAGGGTATAAAATCAACATACAAAAATCAGTGGCATTTCTTTAACTAATAACGAACTAGCAGAAAGAGAACTCAAGAATACAATCCTATTTACAGTTGCAACAGAAGGAATAAAATACCTAGGAATAAACTTAACCAAGGAGGTGAAAGACCTATACAGTGTAAACTATCAGACATTATTGAAAGAAATTGAAGAAAACAAAAAGGGATGGAAAGATGTTCCATGCACATGGATTGGAAGAATTAACATAGTTAAAATGTCCATACTACCTAAAGCAATCTACAGATTCAATGCAATTCCAATCAGAATCCCAATGACATTCTTCACAGAAATAGAACAAAGAATCCTAAAATGTATATGGAACAACAAAAGACCCCAAATAGCCAAAGCAATCCTGAGAAAAAAGAACAAAACTGGAGGCATCACAATCCCTGACTTCAAAATATACTACAAGGCTATACTAATCAAAACAGCATGGTACTGGCACAAAAACAGACACACAAATCAATGGAACAGAATTGAAAGCCCAGAAATAAAACCATACGTCTATGGCCAGTTAATCTTTGACAAAGGAGCCAAAAACATAAAATGGAGAAAGGAAAGTCTCTTCAATAAATGTGTGTGGAAAACTGGGCAGCCACATGTAAAAGAATGAAAGTAGATCATTATCTTATACTGTACACAAAAAATTAACTCAAAATGGATTCAAGACTTGAATGTAAGACCTGAAACCACAAAACTCAAAGAAGAGATATAGGCAGCACACTCTTTGACATTGGTCTTGGCAGCATCTTTTCAAATATCATGTCTACTTGGGCAAGGGAAACAAAAGAAAAAATAAACAAATGGGACTACATCAGACTAAAAAGCTTCTGCAAGGCAAAGGAAACCGTGAACAAAACAAAAAGACAACACACCAACTGGGAGAAGATATTTGCAAATCATAAATCCGACAAGGGGTTAATTTCCAAAATATATAAAGAACTCCTACAGCTCAACCACAAAAAGACAACCTGATCAATAAATGGGCAGAGAGTATGAACAGACATGTTTCCAAAGAAGGTATACAGATGGCCAATAGGCATATGAAAAGATGTTCAATGCCACTAATTATTAGGGAAATGAAAATCAAAACTACAATGAGCTACCACCTTAGGTCCATCAGAATGGCTATAATTAACAAGACAAGAAATGAAAAGTGTGGAGAGGATGTAGAGAAAAGGAAACCCTCATACACTGCCAGTGGGAATGCAAGCTGGTGCCACCACTGTGGAAAACAGTATGGAGATTTCTCAAAAAATTAAAAATAGAAATACAATATGATCCAGCTGTTCCACTACTGGGTATTTGTCCAAAGAACATGAAATCAATGATACAAAGAGATCTATCCACCCCTATGCTCATTGCAGCATTATTAACAGTAGCCAAGATGTGAAAGCAACCCAAGTGCCCACCAACTGATGAATGGATAAAGAAAATGTGGTGTATATATATATATATATACAACAAAATACTACTCAGGCATAAAAAAACACAAAATCATCCCATTTGCAACAACATGGATAGATCTTGAGGGTATTATGTTAAGCAAAATAAGCCAGACAGAGAAAGACAAACACTATATGATTTCACTCATATGTGGAAGATAAACAAACACATGGATAAATAGAACAATTAGTGATTACCAGAGGGGAAGGGGGTGGGGATGGGCAAAAGGGGTAAAGGGGCACATATGTATTGTGACAGATGAAAACTAGTCTGTTGGTGGTGAGCATGATGCAATCTATACAGAAACTGATATATAATAATGTACACCTGAAATCACATGTTATAAACCAATATGACCTCAATAAAATAAAAAAATTTTAAAAGTTTTAAAAATTAAAAAAAAAAAAGAAATGGAACATTAGCAGTACCATAGAAGCTCTTCTCACATGGTCTTCCAGTCACTGCCACCAACAAAGGTAACCAGTATTCTGACTACTAGCATCATAGATTAATTTTGACCTTTTTTGAACTTTATATAAACTAAATTATATGCTTTGAGTCAAATTGCTTTTGTTCAACATTATGTTTGTGAGATTCATTCATGTTGTTACATAATTATAGTTTATTCACTACAATACCACAATTATTTATCCATTCTACTATTGATGAGCAATTTCCACTTGTTGCTGGATAGTTTCCAATTTGGGGCTCTTAAAAATAATACTTCTATGAACATTTTGTGCACCTTATTGGTGAAATATGTATACATTTCTCTTGGGTATATACCTAGAAGTAGACAGCTGGGTGCATCAAGTTTTTAGCTCCTCATCCTAATATATACATGGATAGCCAATGATTACTAGTTAGTTGAATAAATCCTCTAATGTGAAAGAGAGTAGAAAGAAATGAACTGAAAGAATTAGAATGAATAACAGAAGAATTAGAGGAAATTTCTAGAGAGCAGAACAAAAAGATGAAAGAGGTAGAAAATAGAGAAAAGTTAAATGCCTTACAGGGGAAGAAATATAAAAATAAATTATAAAAAAACTTCCCTAATACTGAAAAACAAATTTCCATATAGAAGGGATTCTCAGCACAATAAATGATAAAAGACTTATATCAAGGCAGATCATTATGAAATTTCTGAATACCATGAATAAAGTGAGGATTCAGAGGAAAGAAACAATTCATGTTCAAAGCACCAGGAATAAGAACGGCAATGGAGTTTGCAGCAGCAACACTGGAAGCTAGAAGACAATGGAACAATGTCTTAATTCCTGAGGGAAAATGACTAACTGTTTAGAATTCTACACCTAGTGTGACTTTTAGTCAGATATGAGGGTAGAATGAATTCATTTTCAGACATGCGAGGATTCAAAAAATTATCTTCTGTGACCCCTTTCTCAGAAAGCTACTGAAGGCGGTGCTCTTAAGAAGACATGGGCTATAAGAAATTGGGATTAACCACAGAGAGTTGAAGGGAATTGTCAGGATGATAGTGAAGAGAAGTCCTGGGATTACAGCTGTGCAGCTGGCCCAGAGAGCAAGTCGTGCAAATGAAGCAGGAAGACAGAGGGTTCTGGGGAGGATGTTTCCGGGAATTTTTTTTAGATAAAAAAGACTGATTAATTTTCTGGCATTTGAGTATTTGGAAAATGAAAAATATTTTGACTGATCTCATAGAGTAAATGGAAGAATATAAAATATAGGTTACAGAGAACAATATTTCATAAGTGATCATATTGTAAGTATAGATTATTGATACATCAAAAATTAATATAACTATATTGTAAGGATATATGTTTTTGGGGTGCAAGTTAAGATATGGAGTTTAGTGGTGTAAGAGAAGTAAATTCTCATATACTATATTAGGAGTTAGTAGATGGTTTCTAAGCCAGTCCTGGTGGTCTAGTGGTTAAGATTCGCCATGGCCTGGGTTCCTTTCCTGGTCAGGGAACCACACCATCCATTTGCTGGTTGTCATACTGTGGCGGCTGCAGGTTGCTGTGATGCTAAAAGCCATACCACCGGTATTTCAAATACCAGCAGGGTCACCTATGGTGGACAGGTTTCAGTGGAGCTTCCAGACTAAATAAGACTAGGAAAAAGGATTTGGCCCCCAACTTCTGAAAAAATTGGCCATGAACAAAAACCCTAGAATAGCAGTGGAGGATTGTCTGATACAGCGCCGTAAGGTGAGAGGATGGCTAGAAGACCAGGTCAGGTCTGCTGTACAGAGTCGCTCGGAGTCAGAGTCGACTGACGGCACTAACAACAATGATGATTTCTAAAATTAATAAATTAAAAAACAGCAGTATAAACATTATTTAGAAGTATGGAAGTAAATACCAAGAGAAACAGTTTAAAAAAGATGAAGCTTATTTGTTTTTAATGAATGAAATTAGGAGAAGAGGAGCTGTGGGTCAGGGGACCACTATTTTTCACTTACTGATCTTTTGGTTCTGTTGGATTATTTTTAAAAGTGATAAAAGTGTACACATGCATTACTTAATAAAGCTAAAAACCAAAACTAAATAAATATTAATAAGTTCCTTTAAGGAGCATTAGGATTTAAGTGTCCCCAGTAAAAGGGAGTCAGATATAGAGAAAAAGAAACCTAAGTTTACTTTTTGTATTTAAAAGGACTTTTAAAAAAATAAATTTGTTTATTTATTTTGTTGTTGTTGTTTTATCCCAGGGCTTCAAAAACAAACCAAAAAAGATGGGTCACATAAAGCCAGACTTGATTGATGTTGACTTAATCAGAGGTAAGTTCTAACTTGGTTTATTTGTTATATATATTATTACATCATTTCATAGTGGTACTAAAGATTCTTTTTAGATATCTTCCCTATGTGATGGTATGCTTTAATTTCCAAAAGTAATATTCTTCACTCATCATTCATGCTTTAGCATTTTTTTCCCTTTGCTTTAGTACTATGTGGCAATATAAATTACATGGTTTCCGTAAGAGGAATGAACTTGGAGACTTACTGTTGTCTAATTAAGAACAATATATTGTATCATATTCAAGTAAGCCTGACTTATTTTGAGCTCCTGTCCTAGTGATTGAGGCAAGAAGTTATTATATTTAACGAGCATCTAAGAGGATTCTTTTGAACCGAACAGGTTATGTGCTGATTTTTGCTCTCACCACTTTTAATATAGTATTGCAAGCGGGCATTAGCATAGTGTATATAAATGTTTGATGTTTTATTTTATTGTGTGTTTAAAGGCTCAACATTTGCCAAAGCCAAACCTGAAATTCCGTGGACATCTCTGACTCGGAAGGGGCTTGTTCGAGTTGTATTTTTTCCCTTGTTCAGCAGTTGGTGGATTCAGGTTACCTCCTTAAGAATCTTTGTTTGGCTGCTACTGCTTTACCTCATGCAAGGTAATTGGAGGAATTGGAATGAATTATGCCAGTTTCTTTTTGAAGCTTTTGTTATTAGGTAAGGCAGGCCTTACTGTTCTTACATTTATCTTTTCACCTGATGGTTTAAAGTACAAAGAAATGAAGGGACATATGCCATTTGGAGATCATCTTAAATTTGTTTGCTCAGAGAGAGCAAACACGATTGTATACTCTCCTCTCTTGAATTTCTTTCCACCTGTCTCGCTGGCCAAGCCTTTTCAATCTTTCCTTCTGTCTGACCTTTGAATATTGAATTACGTCAAGGTTGGATCTTGGATTCTCTTCTCTAGGTACTCTTGTCAAGCCCCATTGCTTTAAATATATTGATACACTAGTGATTCTCAGATTTATATGTTCAGAGCAGCTCTCTGCTGAACTTCTGACTTGTAAATCTAACTGCCTGCTTGACATTTCCATATGGAGATTTAATAGGTATCTTGAACTCAATTATGAGTTATCTTAATTATAGGTAATTATAAAGAATTATAGGTATCTTGAACCCAAAATGAGACTCCTGATTTTTTTTTTCCAGACTTTTTTTAGGTACAAACTTAGTCCTCTTTAGGTCTTCCCTCCTTTCATTAAATGAAACCATCAACCACCCAGTTTTCAAGTGAAAAATTGTCTTCCTATTCTACTCTACCATCACCTCTCACATACAGTCTGTCACCAAGTTTGTAAGTTCATCTTTCCAAATATGTCTTGACTCTTTCTTTATCTCAGTCTGTACTGCCACCATCCTAGTCCACAGCACCAGCATCTCTTGGCCTAGACCCCTGAAATCACATCTACTCTGAGCCTTCTTTCTACCGACCATTCTTTTCACAACAATTAGAGAAATCTTTAAAAATGGAAACCATATCATGTCATTTTCCTGCTTAAAACCCTTTAGTGACTTCTCATTACCCTTAGAATAAAAATCCAAACTCCTTACCATGGCCTAAAATGCCCTATCTAATCTGTTCCCTGCTAACCTCTCAGATGTCATGTCTTACCACTCGCCACCTTGCTCACTCTAGGCATAATGGCCTTTTTTCTATTCCTCACACAGAGCTTTTCTTTCTGTTTGAAACAGTCTTAAGACTTTTCACATGGCTGTCTTTTTTCTCATCTTTAAGATCTGAGCTAAGGTGTAACTTTCATAGAGAGGCCGTCCCTATTTTTACTTACCATTCCCCAGTCACTATCACAGGAATTTATTTTAATTTCTGTATTAATCATCACTACCTGATGTTGTTTTTCTCTTCTCACTATGTGTAGAGACCCAGTATATTCTCTTTATCACTATATCTCCATTGCCTACTAGGAATATTTTGTGCAAGTCAGCACTGTATACCACGGTTATACCTGTGCAAAAGGACATGAATTAGAACAAGGAGTAGATGAAGGTTGGGTTAGGGGAAAGGATTTGGGGTGATTTTTGTCTTCTTTTGTCAGTGTCAGTTTTTTTGAGTTGTTTACATTATAGAGTGAAAGATATATGTATGAATTTACAGATCGAAAACTTTAATTTTTTAAGGTTAGGACAGTGCCATCTGATAGAATTTTGTGATGATGCAAATGTTCTATGTCTGCACTGCCCAGTACAGTAACTGTTAGCCACATGTGACTGTTGAGTATTCAGAATGTGATCAGTGTGAATAAGCAACTGAATTTTAACTTTTATTTAATTATAATTGTCTTCATAACTGTTATTTTAAAGGCTGTATAATATTCCATCATATGGACACAACATCATTTAAAACTATCATTTTAATGTCTGTATGAGTCTATGATATGGATTTACCATAAACACCTTTTTATAGCTGCTTAATATTCTGTTATACAAAAGTACCATAATTTACATAACTGTTTCCATATTATGAGCATTTAGGTTGTTTCTGGGTTTTTTTCCTATTAATAATGCCATCATGAACAAAAGTTTTCATATTTTATATTATTTCTTTAAAATTTCTTTTCTTTATTATTTATTTAGACTTTAGAATTATTTTTGCGTGATCAAAACCAAAAAAAAAAAGTTTGGAATTTGGGCAAGAATCCTCCCCCCATATGGATATAGATATACATATATTTGAGGGGAATATATTTGGGGAGAAAATTGATATATCTCTCCTTTTAATCAAATCTTCTGTCACATCTCTCAGTAAAGCTTTGTAGAATTTTTTTTCTTACAAGGTCTGCTTAGATCTTGTTAAATTTAAACTCAAATTTGTTTTATTGTGGTAAAATATAAATAGGATAAAATTTATCATCTTAACTATTTTTAAGTTTACGGTTCCGTGGCATTAAGTACATTCACATTGTTATGCAACCGTCACCACTATCCACTTCCAGAACTTTTTTCATCTTTCCAAATTGAAACCTGTACCCATAAAACAATAACTCCCCAGTTCCTCCCACCTCCAGGCTCTGGCAGCCACCATTCTACTTTCTGTCTCTACATTTGACTACTCTAAGTACCTCATATAAGTGGAATCACACAGTACTTATCCTTTTGTGGCTGGCTTATTTCGCTTAGTGTAATGTCTTCAAGGTTCATCCATTTGTAGTATGTGTCAGAATTTCCTTCCTTTTTAAGAGTGAGTAATAACCCGTTGTATGTATATATACCATTTTGTTTATATATTCATCTATCTTTGGACACTTGAGAGCTTCCCAAATATTAAAGTAGAATATTTTATGTTTTTATGTGTGTTGCTGCTGCAGATATGAGGCACTTTTTGTTTTTCTTTTTAATAAGTTTTAACTGGTTATTGCTGTTACATTTGAAAGCTATTAGCTTATATTTAAAATTGTTATAGCCAGCCACTTTATTAAACTCTCTCATTAATTCTAATAGCTTTTCAGTGCTTCTTTCAGATTTTTCTAGTTATACGATCATATTATTGGCAAATAATGAAAATTTGGTCTCCTCTTTTTTCATACATTTCATTAAGTTTTGTTGAAATAGTCAACATTTTCAGAGCAGTGAGTAATAACAGTAAAAGTGGTCTTCTTTGTTTTCCTCCTGATTCAGAATGTTTCCATTAATATGACATGTGTTGGTTTTACTTATATGTTCTTTAGTATGTTAAGGAAACAGTTTATATTCCTAGTACTTTAGAAAAGATTGACATTTAAGATTAATTACAAATCAGGAACAAATGTTGATTTCTGTGGAATGCTTTTTCACTATTGGAGTCGGGCCACACTTCACAGGTTAATGCACAGTGCTTCACAAGACTGCCCTCTCTTCAGACACCAGCCTTACTATGGGAGGTCCCTAGGGCTGCCCTCACTTCTGACCAGCTGGCTACAGTTTTGAGGGCCCCCTACTCATTCTCTCAGGTTTAATAATTCACTAGACTGATTCATAGAACTCAGGAAAGTGCTGTACTTACAATTACAGTTGTATTATAGCCAAAGAATACAAATTAGAAGAAATGCATAAGGCAAAGTCTAGGAGGGTTCTAAACAGGAAGTTTTCATCGTCTTCAGGGATCTGTTACCCTTCCAGCCATGATGGGTAGCAATACCTACAGAGTATTGCCAACCAGGGAAGCTCACCAAAGCTTCCATATCCAGAGTTTTTATTGAGGGCTTATTATGCAGCTGTGATTGATGAAGTGACTGGCCAAGTGGTTGAACTCAATCTTCAGCCCCTTCCCCTCCCCAGAGATCAGGCTGATACAATGTGGCTGAAAGGCCCAACCCTCTAATTACATGGTTGGTCTTTTCCGTGGCTACCCCTACATCCTTAGTCACCTCATGAGGATACACTATCAGATATAGTCCAGGGGGCTCACTATGAATAACAAAGATACTTCCATCATTTGGGAAATTCCAAGGGTGTACAGGTTACCACCCTGGAATAAGGGACAAAGGCCTTTTACACAATTGTCAATTGAAATGATTTATATGTATGTGATCAAAATTGTATCACATTAAATTATTGGATTAAATTAGTTCAGTCAACAAATACTTAAGTGCCTACCATGTCTGTGCCAAGGACTCTTCTAGACTCTGAGACAGATTGCTTACTATCCTTCTAGCATAAACTTTACATGGTCTTGGTGAATTATTCCTTTGTTATATTGTCAAATTTACTTTGATGTGTTTCAGTTATTCATTCAACAAATATTGAGTGCCTCCTATGTGCCAGCTACTGATCTAGGTATAGCAGTGAATGAAACATTTTAGTGGTAAACTTATATGTATACTCACAAGTCAGCAAGCTCTGTAGTTTATTGTTTTGGGCTGTTATTGTTATGTTTGGGTATCAGGGTATTAGGGCATGAAATGAATTTGGTAGCTTTTTTCTCCACACAGGAATAGTTTATATAGCAATAATTATCTTTATGTCAAAGTCTGAAAAAAACTCACCTATAAAATGTATCTGGAAGTTTTTGGAGATAATTTTTTATGTTTTTCTGTTTCTTTCATCATTGGTTTCTTTGGATATTTCACTTACATATACGAAGAGCCAATATAGCATAGTAGTTAAGGCTAATGACTCTGGAGCCTGACTGCCCGTGTTCAAATCCCAGCTTTGCTAATTGCTGCCTGTATAGCCATGGGCCTTGGAGCATGGTGTTCCTCTGAGCAGAACAGAACTTCAAAGTGTCTGTATGATACAGCATCTCATTGCTCTGTGGAGGAAAGCTTTGTGAAATATCTAGATTATCATGCTGCCAGAAAGGGCTTTAGGTTTTCACTCAGCTAATGTGCAGGCAGATTGTATTGCAGGAAGTTAGGTGCCTTTACTTGTGTACTCTTTAAAATGATAGCTTTTCGTAGAAGTAGTTTGTATAGTTACTGCAATTAATTCTAAAGATAAGCCCTATTGTTTTGCATTTTGAAACCTCTTCTTTGTAGTTCTAGCACTCGTGTTATATTTTATGATGCCTATTGTGAATGTGAGTGAAGTCCTTGGACCCTTGTGCCTTATGTTACTCATGGGGACTGTCCACTGTCAAATTGTGTCTACTCAGATAACAAGGCCATCAGGAAACAATGGAAATCGGAGAAGAAGGTGAGATGAGAAACTACACCTGTAGTTGTCTATTTTCTGAGAGAGGCATCATAGAGGTTTACAAAATCTGTAATTAAATTAATGAAAAATCTTCCTCTTGCACATATATGTTTCAGTATTTTTTGGATTAAAAAAATGAATGTTTTACTTTTCACCTTTCTCCCTGATGCTAAGAAACCTTGTCATGAAATTTTAGCCCCAGGTGAGATTTTTGTCTTTCAGTACAGTTGTATAAAAGGGAAATGCCTATTCTATATTATTCTTTATTAAAATTTATCTTAATGATTTTGAAAAAGAGTTCTTTAAAATTAAGTCAATCAAAATTTGGTGAAAATTCACTATAAACAAGGATCTCAGTACATTGCATTAGTGCTGCTAAAAATTTTACCTTTTTTCATAATGTATAATAAGAATGGATTTCTAAGTGTTTTTAACTTTTGGTAAAGATTGATTTGACTTTTCTACACGTTGAATTTATGTCATGTTTTTATTGGTTATGTGCTGCGTGTGAGTTTTGTAACTATTAAAGGTTTCTTACATATATGTGGTATTGTCTTCAAAAAGTTATATATCTTTCCTCAGAATATCTGTAGATCTTTGTTTCCCTAAGCAGTTACTAAATAAGATTTTTTCACTTTGTGCAATGAATTTCAACACATTTATTGTTATTTTTGGATGTTATTTTAAAAACTTTTTTCTTTTCGAAAAAAGAAGATTCCTTAAAAATTCAGTTCAATTGAGTTAATGTTTTCTAAGGAAATCAAATGTTGTGCTGTGTCTCAGTATTTATAGGATATATTTTTTAACTGTATAGAATATCAATAAAAGTGATAGGTTGCTATTATTTTCTGTTCCCCTGATTAAAAGTGACAACTGGGTAGATTTCTGACATCCACATTTAAAGAAATTGTACCTTTTGCCTGTGATGCCTGAAAGACTCTTGGTTATACATATGAAAATTTTCCTTCTACTAGTGGTTTTGAATAGCTGTTCTATTTCTTTAAGGATTGAATGAAATGATAGCATTTATTGACTGGTTTGGAACCTGTTTTTGCCTAAGATAGAAATGTTCTTGCATAATTAATTTATCCTCATTATATGAAGTTCACTATACTTAATTTCAGATAGTAATCTGTTGGTATAATTTCCCATAGGGATATTTGGGCAGTGAGAGAGAATGTGTTGAATAAGCTGAAGTTGTTGAAATATTTTTTTGTAGAAAATTACGAAAAACTGTTAATGGTGATGGGAGCCGAGAAAATGGAAGTAACTCCTCTGATAAAGTCAGAGGAGTAGAAACTTTGGAATCTGCACCCTTTATTGGTGGTTTTTGGGGGACTCTCTTTGGCAACAGGTGGGAAGTCTTACAATGGAATTTTTACTTGATTTTGTATTCTATTTGTGTTTACATAGTATATAATCTGATTAGGTCATAAGAGTATGCAATGTAAGCATGTTATTGTGGTGTGATTTTTAAGGGTTCTAGAAGGATTTCCTTATTCAAAATGTCTCCAAAGTCTGTCAGGTTACCTATAAGTCTGGTAATCTACCATGAAAGTTTCATTCTGTTTGATCCTTAATGATTTTTTAGACCACAAGCTTACAGAAATATAAATACTTGGAAAGGGTAAATATTTTAAACCATATCAGCCAACATCTTGAGCAAAAGAAGGATTTTGAAAAGGTCAGGTATTTTTCAGTGTGAGAGCAGATACCTGTTTAGAAATGGGAGGCAGGGCGGGAGGCTGTTGTTGGTGGGCCCTAGGACCGGAAGGCAAATGGATCCAAGACAAATTCTACCTCCTTCATGATTTTTCAGGTTGTGACAGCACTAGTATGACTCAAAGAAATACTTATTTTGTCATATATTGATGATTGTGACTCAAAATAAAGCTCTTTTACAGTTCCCTTTTTGAAGATGAAGTATGTTCACATATTTTTCTAAAGATATGTTTATACTCTTTAGTTGACGTGCTTTGAGTTCTTCGTGTTGAACATTGTGCCGGTCACTGTGCACCCCTGTTCTCAGTGATTTTACCACCTACTGAGGAAGATAAGAGTTGTGGGTATGATGCAGGCAGAGCAATGTAAGAATATTATAAATGATTACATGCTGACTAAAGCCCACGCAGTTCAGCAGATGGAGTGATTATTCCGGGGTAAAGTCTTCAGCAGGAGTCATGAGGAGCTGAGACTCGCTGGGCTTTGAAGGCCAGGAGAAGGGAAGACATTCTGTGAAGTGACACAAACAGGCGTTGTGAGGTAGGGGTTGGCACTGTGTTTGAGAGGGAAAATGGAGAAGACTGTGAACCTACTTCTTGCAAGACTAAAATGTACGGTCTTCCTCTCAATTAATTAAATGAGTCTTTGGCGACTAGAGAGAGCTATAATCTGTCTTTCTATAGCCTTAGCAAGCTAGAAGCCTGAAAAATATGATTTCTGAATTATCTTGATTTCCAGAATAATATATTTTCTCCTCAGAAGAAAGTGATTTCGTGAAAGATACTACTTTCAGATAACTAGTCAGTAATCTTTCTTTCTTTTTAAAAAAAATAGGATTAAAAGAGTAAAATTAATATGTAACAAAGGCACTGAAACTGACAATGACTCAAGTTGTCTGCGTCCTATCATTAAGAAGAGACAGTGTCGACCAGAGATCAGAATGTGGCAAACAAGAGAGAAAGCAAAATTTTCAGATGGAGAAAAGTGCCACAGGGTAAGATTTAGATGTATATAAATATAACAAAATCTTTTCTTTCCTGTGTAAAGCTTTCCTATTCTTAGATTCTTTGAGAGATACAAAATGGATACTAATAAGTTTGTGTACTTTGTCTTAACAAATGAAAGGAAAACAACAGGACCTGGAAAGGAGAATATCACGTAAAGACTGTAGTTTATTCCTCTAATTTCTAGGACTAGAATTTGTAACTGCATCTCCTGCTGATCCAGCCTTAGCAGTGGGCGAGTAGATTTTATAAACAGATTAGTGTAGAGGCTGCTGTGTCGTATTCCAGAGAGGCAGTGATAGTATGGTAAGGTTTGGGAAACTTTTTTCTAGATTTAGGTAGAAATAGTCTGCTCTATGTTTAAAGCTAAGTATACTTCTACTTTATAGTCTTGAAATATTTTCTCATTTGTCAGACTGTGGCATTTAGTAATTACAAAAATAGCTAATTTATTTTTTTAAAGATTGGCATCTGAGCTAACTTCTGTCGTCAATCTTCTTCTTCTTTTTTTTTTCTTTTCTTCTTCTCCCCAAAGCCCTCAGTACATAGTTGTATGTTCTAGTTGTGGGTCCTTCTGGTTGTGCTATGTGGGACGCTGGCTCAGCAAGGCCTGAGGAGCGGTGCCATGTTTGCGCCCAGGATCTGAACCAGCAAAACCCTGGGCTGCCAAAGCGGAGCACGTGAACTTAACCACTCAGGCCCGGGGCCAGCCCCCAAAATAGCTAGTAATTTTGAACCATTACTGCAACCAGGCACTATTCTAAGTGTTTTACATGTAGTAACTCATTTAATTGTTCCAACAACTCTGTGCGATAGGTACTTGTGTTATTATCATTGCCTTTCCAATGAGGAAACTGAGCCCCAGCGAGACTGAGTTACTTGCCTAGGGCACATAGCCAGTAAGTAGAAGAGCTGTGATTCAGACTTGAAGTTTGACTCGAGCCTGTGCTTCTAACCTCTGCAGAATACTCCCTCATCATTTAGGCTCTTTAGTTTCAAGAAAGTTTAATATTTTTCTTTATTGAGACCAGGTGATATATAGGTTTGTTCAGTTTTGGTTTAGTTTGCTTTTACTACTTCTCAGTTTTTACATGCTTTTTTGTTTCTATATATGCAGCTTACTAGAGTATTTTGGGCTGTCACCTGTGAGGAAATTGCTGTTCTCTTTGTAGGAGGATTTTAGGCGTGTGGGTAATGGGATTTCAGATGATCTGTCAAGTGAGGAAGATGGTGAAGCCCGGACACAGATGATGATACTGCGTAGGAGTGTGGAAGGGGCCTCCAGTGACAATGGTTGTGAGGTTAAGAATAGAAAATCAATCCTTTCAAGGCATCTAAGCTCTCAGGTAATTTTTATTTTAGTTTATATAACTATAGGCATTAACTCCTAAATCACTGAATAGTAACAAGGTATTTAACATGTTTTCCTATTGTTTGTTGGCTTAATTTTTGGCAGGTAAAGAAAACCACTACTAAGTGGTGTCATATTGTGCGGGATTCAGATAGTCTGGCTGAATCAGAATTTGAATCAGCAGCCTTCAGTCAGGTAATGTATCCTTTTGAGAGATCACTGTTCAAGGCATATTCTTGAGTGTAATATCTTTATCCATTATTTTTTTATTGGTTGTCCTAAAGTAGTGTTTGTTTGCCTGCCCCTCCCCTGCCTCCGTCTGTCTACCTATCCAGCAGCTTTTATGACTACTCACCCCCAGAAAGAAAATGAACTCTTTTTCACTTTGACTCTAATCTTAAAAGTATCATAGATGATGCTCAGAAAGAGATTCTTCAATTCCCAGATGAGGAAAAGACTACTCAATATTCACTTGGAATATGGAGTTTATTCTTAAGCATCATTCCTATCTAAGTGGGATTGACACTGAGGAGGACAGATTTTTGAGAAAGGACCCCTGAGAGGTGAGAGCAGTAAATCTCATCAGGAAAGCTAATGGGCATATTGTACGTTTGGAATATTATAATTCAGAGGTGAGCAGAGTAGATGGTGGTAGTGTGGGTTTTGTTTTGATTGACAAGGCAGTCAGGGTTGTGGAAAAACTTTCATATTTACATTGGTACTTCAGGAGAGCTGCATTGTCTGTCATTTTCTCTGCCTGATTATCCTTTTCCATGGATAATCTCTGGACGTGACTAGATCTGCAATGAAGCTCACGATATTTAGAGTAGGCAACACTTTGGGTATGTCAAAAGACTCAGCCACACCTACATCCAGGGAATGCCCTCTGGATGTGCTTGCAGGAGTCGCTCCCATCCAGGGCACCTTAGTTGAACAATCCCATGACTTGGCAATAACTTCTTAGAAGGAGTCCTTTTAAAGTCCTGCTTGTTGGAGAGTCATCAAAGTTTAACATTTAAATATAAAATGTATTATTGCTATGTGGAACTTTGTGAACAAATGAATACATGGCGATCAACTTATGAAAGCTTGCCAGCTATCACCATAGATAACTTGTTTTAATTTTATTTCAGGTATAGAATTGTTTTTAAAAATGAATGAAAAAAACATTTTTTGCTTTTTGTTTTCCTTTAAAGGGCTCTAGGTCTGGCATGAGTGGTGGCTCTCGAAGCCTCAACATGTCGAGAAGAGATTCAGAAAGCACCCGCCATGACTCTGAGACCGAGGATATGTTATGGGACGACCTGCTGCATGGCCCAGAGTGCCGGTCGTCTGTCACCAGTGACAGTGAGGGGGCCCATGTGAATACCCTTCACTCAGGGACCAAACGTGACCCCAAAGAGGATGTTTTCCAGCAGGTTTGTAAAGGCGATAATAATAATATCTAATATTTATTGTGTACTTACCATGTGCTAGGTACTGTATTATCTCATTTAAATTTATAGTACTCCTATAAGGTAAATACTATTAATATCCCTAATTGAGAGATGAGGAAATTGAGTGTATTTTGTAAGTGAAGATGTTGGGATTAGAACTCAGGGGGAAGTACTGTAGAGTTGCCCTAACCTAAATTTTTCTTCATGATCCTTTTTCTCATTATTTTCCTTAGAATGATCCTTAATGTTCATTTTTATATGAACAGAGTTATTTGAATGGTACATCAACCTCATATTATATTTTTATAGACATCACAGTATATTATATATGAATTACTAGGAAATGGTGTTGCTTGCTTGTCTAATAATGTATAATGTATAAATAATGTATAATGATGCTTTTAATTTTAGATTTTATATTAATATCATAAAATCAGATAAACCTGGAATTAGAGATTCCTTGGAAGGTATTTCAACCTTCCAACAATGTAAGAATTCATTCTACACTTGTAGAAATTCTTTTACCATCTGTCACGTGGTGATAATAGTTCCTGCTTCTTAGGAATATTGTGATGTATCTAATGAGATCATACACAGTGCTTAGCACAATGCCTGGCAAAGAGTAACCACCCAATAAATGTTAGCAGTGTTATTAACATCCCCATCGGGGGATCAGTCAGCCTCTGCTTAAATACTTCTGGATCTGTAGTGATTATTATTTTATGAGACAGCTTATTCCACTACTGGACAGATTGAATGATTAAGGAATGGTTCTTGCATCAACTTTTCAGATGTTTAATGACAATGATCATGATTCTTCTTAGTTTTTTTGTCCTTTAGGCTAAATATTTCCATAGTGACTTACAAATAGTGGGTGATGGATATTCATTTGTTTAATTATTGCATTTTCTTGATTTCTAAGATATTGATTTAGGTTACACATTTTCATGAAAAAAATCCTGCTTCATTAAATATACAATTTTTTAAAAGTAACCACAAAAAACAGATTTTCTCATTAAAGTTTTAAGCTTCATTCTCCAATTTGCTATCAAAGTTTGAATCTAAATATTCTTTACACTCAGACTGAAGACCCATCTAAATTACATTAGCCCTCAGTAGTTATGCATAGCATTACGAAGATCTTGACCTCCATTGCACTTTTGGGATTAGAGTATAGTTTTAAGGCATATATAAAAATAACTAGGTAAGATTAAACTCAGTGTCAAACGGAATTCATCATTTCCCAATTCCCCCACCTAACCCACTCTTCTTTTATTCCCCATGTTTCTGAATGCCACCACTAACCACCAAAGGCAGAAACCTTGGAGTCATTCTTGACCCACTCTCTCCACCATGTTTCTAATTGGTCATCACATTCCCTTGATTCTACTGTATAATATTTGCGTTTTTCCATCTGTGTCACCCTGCTTGGTGTGCAGACCATCATCAGCTCTTACCTGGATCATTACAACAGCCTCTCTAGGCTTGCTCGCCTTTGTTTCATTGTCCAAACTGCAGCCAGAATGATGCTTCTAAAATACAAATCTGATGCCATTCCCCTTAAAATCCTTTAATTGCTTTTTTTTCCCCTTCTGGATTGTTTGCTTCTGTTCCTTTATTTGCTCTGATACATTCTCATCTCTGGCCATTCCTTCTCTGCTCCTCACACAGCATACTTTAAATCAACTGAACTTCCAGTTTCTGAAATGTACCATTCCTCATATGCTTCTGGGCCTTTACACAGACTGATTTATTTGCCTGGAACACACTTTTCTCCAATACCCATTCCTTCAGCTCACTCCTTTTTGTTTTTCGGGTCTTGGCTTGAGTGACACTTCTTAGACAGCCTTTCCTATATACTGCTTATGCACCCTTTCCTTCCCTTATCGTGGTGTATGATCAAACTTCTTTATTCTGTCTCCTTCATAAGTCTGTAAGTTCTTTGATGTAAGGGCCACATCTGTGTTGTTCTCCATTGTATCCATAGTGCATGTTACATAGCAGGTTCTTGATAAATATTTTCTTGGCTAAATCAATGAATAAATCAATAAATGCTCATCAGCATTATGCTAAGCATTGTGGTAGAAAGAAAAGAAATACAGCATATGGTCCTTTTTTAGACACTTATATTTTAGTTTGGGGACAAGATAATTATATGGGTAATAAGTAGAGGACACTATAAAAGCATCATTTAATTAGATGCTAATTTGTCTGATGTAGACTATAAAGGTTTTTAATTTCAGAGAAGGGCAAAATGAGTGAGGCTTCTGGTGATTAGAGAGGACCATGTTGGTGAAATGGGACTTGAGTTGGTAGTTAAAGAATAAGATGTGATATGGTCGAGGAAAATAGAGGGCTGTTTTCATTTGACCTTCTTCTCTGGAGCTTTCTAAGTTTTTCTGTGTTCTGATTATACCAGAGAAAGGCTTAAGTCCTCAGTCACTCATGTGATATCTAAGGCCTTTTAGCACCTCTCCTACCTAACTTCCTGCTACCCCTGGTATAGCTGCATTGCTCTAGAAGTACTTTCCTCCTTAACATTTCACGAATATGCCAAGCCTATCCTCGCTTCCATATGTTTAGAGAGCGAAGCAACCTTGGAGATCATGCAATCCTACCTCCCATCATTATGGAAGACATTTAGCCTTTCTCCAGGTAAAAAAAATGGCTAAGTACAGAAAAAAGGACCAGAAATCAACCTCATAGAGGTGGTAATTACAGTGATGAGCTTTGTGAGGGAGAGAATAAAATGATGAGGCTGAAATTGGTGAATGTAGCCTGATAGCTGGACAAAAGGAAAAAAAAAATCTAATGGGGAAAGAAAGAAAGAGTGGCTAGAAATACTTTTATATTTTTCTTCTCAGAACCATTTATTCTGGCTTCAGAACTCAAGTCCTGCCTCTGATCGAGTTAGTGCAATAATCTGGGAAGGGAATGAGTGCAAAAAGATGGATATGTCTGTGTTGGAAATAAGTGGCATCATCATGAGCAGGGTAAGATTTAATAAGTTTTCAGATTTTTTAAAAAAAATCTATTTAGTGATCAGCTATTTTGTAGAATATATTTAGTAATCAAAGCACTGACTCAGCTTTTCAAACACAAACATGTATTTTTAATTTTGTAGTCAGAGTCTTTACTTAGTAGTATATATATATATTTAAGTTTTTATTGAGATTATGAGTTTACAACCCTGTGAAATTTCAGTCATACATTATTGTTTGTCAGTCGTGTTATAGGTGCACCACTTCACCCTTTCTGCTCACCCCCCACCCCTCCTTTCCCCTGGTAACCGCTAATCTGTTCTCTTTGTCTACATGTTTAACTTCCACATATGAGTGGAGTCAGGTAGTATATATATTTTTATATATAAAATATATACATATATTACAAAGGTCTCTATGAGTATGATCAATTGTTCGGGTTCATATAAACCTAATTTTTAATAGGATCTAAAAGTCATAAATCTGTACATCATTTTTATTTGTACTTCTTTTAGATTTAAAAGAGATTTAGTAAATAGTATTTGATAAATACTGCTTCATAACTCCATTTAGCTATGCAATAACGATGGACATTTTAAATTAATTCCCAGGTTAATGCATATCAGCAAGGAGTAGGTTATCAGATGCTGGGAAATGTCGTCACCATCGGATTAGCATTTTTTCCTTTTTTACATCGACTTTTCCGTGAGAAGAGCCTTGACCAGCTAAAGTCCATTTCAGCTGAGGAGATCTTGACTCTCTTTTGTGGGGCACCACCTGTTACACCTATTATTATTTTGTCTATAATTAATTTTTTTGAACGATTGTGTCTTACTTGGATGTTTTTTTTCATGATGTGTGTGGCAGAGAGAACATATAAACAGGTCGGTAGAAAGTTAAGTAAAATTTCTTACCTCTGCTTTTGAATATGATTTTCCATTGAGTTGTTTTTGTTCTCTTGATTTGTTCTCTCTCTAAAAGTTAACGTGGGCAATGAAGAATTGATAAGTGGATTTTGGTATTTGTGGGTTTAACATTTGTGATGTTGGTTATTCACAAGTGACATGTAATCCGAAATTTTGCTGAGCCCATGTGTAGGACTAAGTGGCTTAGCCAGTAAGTGAACCTACCCAACTGCTTAGCACCTGCACCTCAGTGTGCCTTTGCTGTTTTTCAGCCATAGCATATGTAGTCATTCTCACAGTGAAAATGTTTCTGTGAAAAATGGTCAAGTGAGAAATAAATTGATTGAAATTTGATAAGAGTTAGGGACTGAGGGCTTAATATGTTGGTGATATGTGCAAAAACCATGATTTTGAATGGAAATGTAATTTAGGAGTAAACCAGAATTCTGTATAAAGCATTTGAGTTTGTGAAGTTGGTGATTCACAAAGGTCTCCACAGAATATTCCTTGAAAATGCCAAGAGTGTACCATGTTGTGAAGAAGTATATTACTGTGTAATGTGCTTTGGAAGCAATAGGGTAATGAGCTATTAACAGTTTTTTCACTGCCTTCGTGATCACTGATTAGAATTTCATCTTTTTAATATTTTCTATATGCTGGGAATATTGTTTACAATTATATAAATATACACACAGAGAAGCATATGTACATTTCACTTTGTGATTTTTTTTTTAACCTCCTCCAGAGATTTTTATTTGCAAAACTCTTCAGCCATATTACTTCTGCCAGGAAAGCTAGGAAATATGAAATACCTCATTTCAGACTTAAAAAGGTGGAGAACATTAAGATATGGTTATCACTGCGTTCCTTTCTAAAGGTGAGTTTTATTTGACTAATAATAGAATATACACAAGAATATGCAGAAAACATGCTCATTGAAATTTCTGGCAGCAGATACTCAATAGGCAATGTAGTTCTGTGTGCTGGACAGATTATATCAGTGGCTGCCAGACTTTCTGGACACCAAGTGGGAAGTGATCTGTCTGCAAAGCTGGTAGAGATAAGTAAATAAGATCTTAGAAAGGGAAAAGAAAATTTAAATTTTTAGGGCAGAGTGATAAACTGAATACTGTATCTTTTTCTGACTTCTTGGGAAGTATTCCAGCTGAAAATATGTCAGTGAATCAGTCACACCCTTAATTTGGAACAGCATGGATTTCGGTGCTTAATTAAAGTGAAGATGTCCAAAAGATATTAAAATTCTGTGTCAGAATCTTCTTATTAACATTTGTCTTCACATTAATGTATTAAAGTTCGCTTGTCTAAAACATTAACGTCTGTGTCTCACTCCACAGAGACGGGGACCCCAACGTTCCGTTGATGTGGTCGTGTCTTCAGTGTTCTTACTGACACTTTCAATCGCTTTCATCTGTTGTGCCCAGGTAAGAGCTTCACAATGTTTTAATGAAAAATAGAAATTTTCTTATAGGGTACATTTTCTATTAAAATAGTTCAGTGTGTGTGTGTGTGTGTATTTTTTTTTTTTTGATAAAGAACAGAAATTTAATTCTCACAGCTCTGGAGGCTGGGGAGCCCAAGATCAAGTGCCAGCAAGGTTATGTTGAAGTACATATATTTTTAATGTGTCTAAATATCTTTTGCTATTTTGAATACATGTTAATTTTCCTAACTTTTGAAATGAGAATAAAGGTAATTTTGAAGTCTTTTAAGTCACTAAGATCACTCTAATTTGATTTTAGTTGGTAATTTTTGATTGATAATAAAGCTATCATGATGGTTACAAAATAGCGATTTTTCTAACTCCATCATTCCTTCTACATTTATTGGTTGTCACTCTAAGGTAGACTTTTCCTTTCTTTCCAATCATTTATTTATTCATTCATTTATTTATTACACTATGGACTCATGTATTCTTATTTTTATCCAATGGTTTATAATCTATTACTATATTTGTTTTGATGTCTAAATTGTCCCAGATTTGGCCAGTGGGAGACCCTTGAAACTCCTTCCTGTGTCCTTTTGACAGGTCCTTGTATTTTTTTTTTTTTTTTTTTGGCACTTCTGTGCTTTCTTCATTACAAGAAGTTACAAGCTTATCTCGTACTTTCCCATTTATTGAGTTTTAACTTAATTCTATTGTGGTCAGAGAATATACTCTGAATGTTTTCAGCCCTTTGAAGTATGTAGAGAGGCTTGCTTTATTATCCAGCACATGGTCAGTTTTATGAAATTTTCCATCAGCACTTTGAAAGAATTTGTATTCTGTCGTTTTGGGGAGCAATATTCCATATATGTAAAGTAGTCCAATAGTTGCATTGCTGAAATCTCCTATATCCTTATTCATTTTTTTGGTCTGCCTATTCTGTCAGCCATTGATAGAGGTGGGTTCAAGTCTACTATGATGGTGGATTTATCTTTTCCTCCTTTTATTTCTGTCATTTTTTGCTTCATATATTTTGAAGCTATGTAACTAGATGCATACAGATTTAGAAGTGTTATCCACCTTCTTGGTGGATTGACTTTTATGTCCTCTTATTTTTTTCCTCAATCGAGGATCCAATTCTCAATCTAGAATCACATATTGCATTTAGTTTTGATGTCTCTTTAGTGTCCTTTAATCTGGAATAGTATCAGGCTTTCTTTATCTTTCAGGACCTTATGAAATGTCTCCATTTCTAATGTTTCTTAAAGTCTACTACATTTGGTATTAATTTAACTATACCAGCTGTCTTTTGATTGGTTTTTGCATGTTATATCTTTGTCCACCCTCTTTCACTTATTTTCTTTTCATATTTTAGTTGTATCTCTTGTAATCATCATAGTCTTTTTCAATTGCTTGTTTCTTAATTCATCCTTACGGTCTTAGTGTTTTGGAGTACGTAGCCCATTTAAACTTAGTGTAGTTACTATAACTACAAATACTATTTTTTCCTATTTGGTCTACCTGTTAATTTGCCTTTTCTCCTCCTTTTCTTGCCATGTTTTATTAATCAGATATTCTTTAATATCCCATTTAATCCTGTTAACTTGTTATATGTTCTTTTACTACCGCTGACCCCAGAGATTATGACTGACATCCTTAGCTTATTGTAGTATAATTAAATTATTAATTTACCACTTCCTTGATAATGCTAGGACCTTAGAATACTTTATCTCACTTACTCACTTTTTGTGTTATTAGCATTCTTCATTTTAATTTTACATATATTTTAAACCCACAAGGTATAATTATTGTTTTTTGTAGTCAATTATTCATATATATTTACCTACATATTTACCCTTTCCATTGCTTTTCATTAGTTCCTGCATTTCTGTGTTTTTGTCTGGGATTACTTTCCTCCTGCTTAAAGAATCTGCGGATGATGAATTCTCTCTTTTTGTTTGTTTGAAAATGTCTTTTATCAATTTCATGTTTGAAGGGTATTTTCACTGGCTATAGATTTCTAGGTTGCCAGTTACATTCAGCACTTTTAGGATTCTCTTGTCTTCTGATTTCCGTATTTTATCTTGAGAAGTCAGCTGTTAGTCTTATTGCTGCTCCTTTAGAAGTAATGTCCTTTTTCTCTGGCTGGGTTTAAGAGTTTTTCTTTGTGTTTGCTTTTATAGCAGTTTGGCTGTGGTTTGTGCATTAGTTACTTATTGCTGCTGAAGAGGTGAGCCTTGGTTGCTGCTACTTGTTACTTTCCTCCCCTAGTTACTACTAATTGGCAGGGGTGAACACCTGATCCAGACTAAGCTAAATGTATTCTCTCTTTTGGAAATTAGAACTGAGAACCTGAGATATCAGTGGTGGACTTTGGAGAAGAAAGGTCAGTGGGGCCAGTAGGGTGCTATGACAAACCAAAGCTGGAACAAGTCAAAGTTAGGGGGGAGCAGTAAACAAGGGTCTTACGAGGCCATGGAATTAGTAAGAAGAGTGGCAGTGGGAGCCCCTGGCCCAGTGGAAGGGAAATGGAGACGGCACTTGCTCAGTGAATTCCTGTTTTTCAAAAGCTCAGCATTTGGTTTTTGTGAGGGTTTTCTGTATATTTTTTCAATAAATTTCATTTTTACCTTGGGCTTACTTGCGTAAATTTCTTTACTTTTCAGTCAACAAAAACTTTTACCAGAAAACTCGTGACACAGGGTGCATTCTATAGCTGGTAGCTGCTGCTGTTCAGATCCTAAAGTGGAGTCAAGGACTGATCTTCAGCATTTTCTAGTCTTATCAGTGGGATGGGCTGCCTGTTTTAGGGAGCTCTTCTAGTTATAATGCATAGTTAGTACTTTGAAGAAGGGTCACCATATAATTGTGAGTGGGCACACTGGTAGGTAAAGAAGCTGGAAGTGCGTTTGTCTGATTTTACTTATGATGTTTTCCTCCTTTGTTACTTCTAGACCCTTGCTGTCTTTCATACAAAGGAGAAAATCTGGGAAACTGAGAGAAATACATAATGACTAATTAAATAGATAACACTTCGAGTATTAAAACTCTTCTGCTTTGAGTATTAAAATAGTGATATCTTGTAAATGTTTTGAAATTGCTAGAGTAAAGGAGTAATTATAGATTTTAAGACAAATGAAAAGCATAACTTTTTTTGGTTCTTTATATAGGTTCTCCGAGGACATAAAACTTTCCTGAATGATGCTTATAACTGGGAGTTTTTGATCTGGGAAACAGCTTTACTACTTTTCTTACTGCGCCTGGCCTCATTGGGATCTGAAACCAATAAGAAATACAGCAATGTTTCAATATTACTTACTGAACAGGTATTGATTGGTCCCTGTCAGTTTGGTTCAGTGGCATAATAAGATTTGTGCAGAAGATTCAGGGTTGAGTATAGATTCTGTCACCTTCCAGCTATATGACCTTACAAGTCACTTTGCCACTATGTAATGTTTCCTCCTTATAAAATGAGGTTGATATCTTCCCTACCTGCTCCCAGGATTGTAAGAATTCAGATCTAATGGACTGAAGATACTTTATATTTTATAAAGGCATTTTTATTGGTGGTAATGGAGCATGCTTTTAATCTCATATTCTACATCAAGTGTTAGATCTTTAGAGTACTTGTCATTTAAGTATGTTTCATAAGCTTCTTGTATTTCTTCATTTCAGCTGTAGAATCCATTCAGTGTTTGGAAATCCTTGCTCTTTAGTATGTGAATAGATACTAGATTGGGAAATATTTCTTATAGATACAAAATAATAGAAAGTTGTTTTATTTTGTTTTTAATTTCATGTTTATCCATAAGTTTTAAACAAAAACATTTGGTATCATTAGATTTTTTTTTTTTTGCCTTAGAATTTTGATGAAGAATTCTTCCTATAAGGGAAAAAATAAGGCATTAGTAAGTTGAAAGTAGCTATCCTCTTCCATTCCGTAAATGCTTAATGAGGATGTTAGATTATTTGGGGGAGACCAGGATGAATAAGATACAGTTTTTGAATGCAAGGAGTTTACATGTTAATTATTATACTATAATTAATATTAAAATTTTCATTGTTTTGATATTTAAATTGCTTTATCATTATTTGTTTTCTTCAATAGATAGCTTTTCTTTGCCAAATGTGACTGATTAGGGATGGGGGTACGTGACATGTGTGCTCTGTAGAAATAGCTGCTGGAATTTCAAAATTTATTTTACTTGAAAATATAACCCTTGAAATGTGCCAGATTTAATACAGCATACATATCTTTTTCTATGATATTTGCCTTAATCTCTATTCCTTCCCTTAGATTAATTTATATCTTAAGATGGAAAAAAAGCCGAATAAGAAAGAACAGCTTACTCTAGTAAACAACGTATTAAAGCTGTCCACCAAGTTGCTGAAAGTGAGTAATATCCTCTGATACACTTTTACTACCATTTAAATGAAATCGATGCTGTACTTCTTGGAGAAGACCCCAGTAACAGATAGATGCCAGGCTGTGGAGATTCAAAATGCCAACTTGATAGTTTTGGGTTAATGACTGTATAAGAAAAATTTCCCATCTTGTTACCCAGGTTCTGC
The DNA here is from genome assembly GCF_037783145.1 of Equus przewalskii. Taxonomy (NCBI): domain Eukaryota; kingdom Metazoa; phylum Chordata; class Mammalia; order Perissodactyla; family Equidae; genus Equus; species Equus przewalskii. The sequence continues at coordinate 5,917,229 of NW_027228750.1, forward strand.
TGATTGCTGATGTCTGTCACATTTTAAATTACATTTTTTAAAGTCACAAATAACATATTGCTTGAATCCACCTTAAAAATCTTAGCTGGGGGAAAAGTAAGTGAGAGTTGATTACAGGTTTTTTGAAGGTAGCTATTGAATATTAAGGAAAGACGGCCTTAAGCAGTCATCTTCACCCAAGACTTAAAACCAGCCCCAAAATCACTGATACTTATCGAAAAGCCGTGTATTTCCTCTCAGTTCTTTCATGTTTTTGTAGGAGCTGGACACACCATTTAGACTCTATGGACTGACAATGAATCCCTTAATCTACAATATCACGCGAGTAGTTATCCTTTCTGCTGTCTCGGGTGTTATAAGTGATCTTCTAGGATTTAATATAAGAGTAAGTCTGACTACCACCCCATAACATCTGCCTTAGTCTGAAAAATTACCATATATAATAATCTTTGCGCTTCACACTTTGTGTGTGCGCGTGTATGCACATGTGTGTGTGAGACTGGCATGGAAATAACTCTTGTGGTAAAGAAATAGACATTGATTGGTGGTCCACAGGCTTCTCAGCTTAGGTTTTCTCATTTTACACAAGTACCTTCGACTGTGCTCTTCAATGGAACAAAAAATCAAGTTTGAATCTCATGTCAGTTTAATAGCATGTGCTGCGTAAAGGTTGTCCTCTGATCCAGGGAAATGTACAGAGGCAGAATGAATGAAAACCAAAACCCACGAACGGCAGTATGTCATTTTTGATCCTGAAAATTGTTAATGTTTTTTTCTCTATGGTGTTCTGTGGTTGCTATTGCCAGAGTTGATACTTTTTCTTTTTATGTAAAGGGTTCTTGGTTCATAGTCATGTAAGTATACCTATAAACCCCAACCTATTTGTCTTAAGACTAACTTATTTTGGTGATTTTCTTTTCTTAGCTGTGGAAAATTAAGTCATAAGCTGAGTCATGTGCCTGGACTCTCTCCCCTTGCTGACATCAATACTTACCCATTAAGGAAAGCGATGACTGCAGAAACCATGGGATACCACCTTCTTCTTCACACACAGAGGGGACCTCGGCTCCGCCTCATCTAACGAATGTGTTTGTAAAGGAAGAAATCCTTTTCCAACTGAGTGTGCATTCTAAAAACCTGTATTTTCATGGTTTTCAAACAATATAAATAGGAGATAAAGACAGTGTGTTATGGTAACATAAGGTCAACTTTCTAAGTTAGGAAATTTATTCTGGGCATTTCAGTGCTGTGACAGTTCTATTTACTAGAAATAGTTTTTTTGGTGACTATGGTAGATGTCCAAAGCATGAAGCAAATATCCTTTATTGGAAATATGCAAATTCAGTACTTTTCTATTATAGTCTATAGAATTGGAGATTTCATTTCTCTAGCAAAGAGAGATCAAATTTAAACTATTTTAGATTGAACCCAAATAAAAGAACTTTATTGGAGAATTTCAGTTTCTAGGATTTTTTTGTTGTTGAAGGAAAAAAAAAACCTTGTAAACTGTGAGTTTCTGTTAAACTTTGGAGAAATTTTTAATTAGTTTATAATTTTGAAGTTAACTATATAGTTGTTGGTGAAAGAGTTTGCATATAATACGCTACGTAATTCAGCTTGAGATATTTAAGTATATGCAAACTCATCCATGTCCATCATACAACATGGTTTCCGTTTAATCATCTGAGCTATGTTTCCTATCACAGTACTAAGTGAAGCATTAATAGTTTATATGTTGTGCAACTTAATGTATCCAACTCTCAGTACAATTTCAGGTCCTCCATGTCCAGCCAAGCTATGCCTTTGATGATTTGGGTTCTCTTATCAGCATCTCCTATTACATACACATGCAAATATGTATGTCAATATAAACTATAGTAGTCTACATATAATTTTTGCTCATTAAATTACATGCTTTGAAGAATTCCTTGAGGTAAATTGAAAGCCCAAACATTTTATTGATAACATTTTGTGAATTTTTGAATGGAAATCATTTAGAAACTTAATTATTACATGTAAAGTATGTACTCATGCAAAATCAGTGTATCAGTTACACATATCCTAATATGCAGAAAGATGTTTGGGGTTTAAAGATGAATTTCTTAAGAGTCTAGGGATTGAGGTCAGACCCTTCTGTGTTCATATCCTCGGCTCTGCCACTTACTAGCTTCTGTCTAAGGCAAATTACTTAACCTCTTCACATCTCAATTTCCTTACCTGTTAAATGGGGATAATAACTACCTAATAAGGTTGTTAAGGTTAAATGAGATTATCATATAAGGTACTTAGCACAGCATAAAGTACTTAGCACTTAGGAAATCCACAGTAAATATTTGTTGTTACTATTTAAAAGCCTTTAAAAATTTGTCACTGGTAGATTCCTAACTGTGAAGATAGAGACATAGGAAGCAAAGTTGCTGAACTAGAAGTGGATTAACAAAAATTTGCAGCCATTCTAAATGCTGCATAAGTGTTAAAATTTTTTTTAAAGGTAAAACCCCATTATAGTGACTTACCTTTAGAAGGAACTGTTTTGTAAAGGCACTTCAGTCTCAACAGATGGCTCCGAGAAACATGCTTTTACTGTCTCTGTGAGGAATAGCAACTGTCTCAGATCCAAGACTGAGCACAGTGCAGACTTCAGATGAAGAAAGCTGATGCCTTCATCTTTTTTCCTACCAAAAAAAAAGTTTTTATTTGCAGTCTTTACACAGTGAATTCTTTAGTTTAAATGCAGTGTTTAAAATAATTCACTCTTGTGGGTTGTTTCAGTTATCATTTGATGGTGTATAATTGGTTTAAATTATTTTTCAGTAGGTAAAGTTATATGTAAGTATAGTTGCTCATGTCAGAAACTTGGCAATCATTCTTGACTCCTTCCTCTTCCTCATACTTCACATCTAATCACCAGGTCTTTGAATAATTATGTTCTAAATATTTCTCTAATCAGTCCACTCTTCTGCATCCCCACTTCCACCGCCTTGGTCTGTCAACATCCTTTCTTTTTTAAACAAGTTTTTGCATGTTCTTGGCATCCCTCACCCCTAAGCTCAATCTGTTCTTCTCAAAAAGCTAATGTGTCCTTTCTGAAATGCAGGTCTCATCAGTTAGAATCCACTCATGGCTCACTATTACTTTGAAGATAAAAATTCAGAATCTTTTTAGGAAGGTGTACAGACCCACCCTCTTGAGAAAGATTTTTTGAATCCTTACATTTGACAGCTCTTTTTGCTGGGTGTAAAATTCTAGTGTAAGGAGGTTGTTGCTCTCCTGCCTCCTGCACTGCATCTCTCCTGATGCACAGTCTGCTGTCATTCTTATCTTTGTTTCTCTGTATTTTTTTTCTTTTTTAAACTCTGGCTGTTTTTAAGGTTTTTATCTTTATCGTTGAATTTGTGCACTTTAATTATAATGTGCATTGGTGTAATTTTCTTCATGTTTTTTGTGCTTGGGGTTTGTTGCACTTATTTGTTCTGTGGATTTATAGTTTTCATCAAATTTGGAAAAACTTTGGCTATTTCTTAAAATAAGTTATCTATACTCCACTCTCACCTACCTCTTCTAGGACTCCAATTTATTTGTGTTTTAAGGCTACTTGAAGTTGTCCCAACAGCTTACTGATGTTCTGTACATTTTCCCAGTCTTCTTTCTCTGTCTTTAATCTTGGATAGTTTCCATTGCTGTGCCTTCGAGTTCACTGACCTATTCTTCTGCACTAACTTGCTGTTAAACCTACCCAATGTATTTTCATCTATAGAACTTCAATTTTTTTTATATATCTTCCGTATCTCTTCGTAACGTGATATTTCTTTTCTCTACCTCATTTAACATAGTAAATATAATAAATAGAAATAGTAAATAAGGACATTAAAACAGCTATCATCTGTCATTTTGGGTTTTTTTTTATTGACTGACTTTCCCTCCTCATTTTGGGTCATATTTTCCTGCTTCTGTGAATGCCTGGTAGTTTTTTATTGTATGTGAATTTTACATTGTTGGGTTTTGGATTTTTGTGTGTTATGTGTATGTTCTTTTAAATACTCTTGAGCTTTGTTTTGGAATGCAGTTAAGTTAGTTGGAGACAGTTTGATCATTTCAAGGCTTGCTTTTTACCTTTGCTGGGTGGGCTAGAGCAGCCTTTAGTCTGGGGCTGCTTTTCTCCAGTACTGAAGCAATATCCTCCTGAGTACTCTGCCTGATGCCCTGTTCGTTATGAGGTTTTTCCAGGTTGACAGTGGGTACACAGACTATTCCTAACTCGAGAACTTTTCTGCTTGCTTCTTTTTGCTTATTCTTTCCCTGTTGTTGGATGTGTCCTTATGCTGATCAATACTTACCTGAAGACTTGAAAGGAACCCTCTGCGTGTTTTTGGAGCTCTCTCCTTTCTATGTGGCTGTCTTCTCTCTGGTACTCTGCCCTGAAAATTCTAACTGTCCTGGCTCCCCAAATTCTTAACTCTGTCTCCTCAACTCAGCAAGACTGCTTGGTTCGGGTTGGGTTCCCCCCTCCCACACCACAGCCTAGAATCAGTAATCTGGGGCACTCACTGGGCTCACTTCGTTTAATTCCCCTATCCTATACTGCCTATCATCCAATTTCTAAAACCTATTTTTTTCACATATATTTTTCCATTCTTTTCAGTTGTTTGAGGTGGGAGAGTAAATGTTTTTCCCACCTTTGTAAATGAAACAAAGTTTGCCCAACTGCTCAAGCCAAAGGCTTAGGGTTTATTCTTGGTTCTTCTCTTTTCCTCCACATCTAACCCACCACCACGCCGTGTCAGTTCACGATTCCCACAGCTGCCAGGTTAAGCCACCTTCACTTTCACTTTCACCTGGATTACTATGCTGACCCACTGCTCCTTTTCCATTCTTGCCTCCTACAGTTGGTTCTCCACTACATGAATGAACTTAAATATATCAAAGTCTATCATTCACACTTAAACCCTTCCTGGCTTTCCCCGTGGTGGGCTTCAAGCCCCTCCATTATCAGGCCTGCCTCCTTTTCCAACTTCATCTCTTTAATACCATACAACCACACTGGCCTCCCTCTGTTCCTCCATTATACCAAGTTCTTTCTCATACCAGTCTTGTGCCTGGAATGTTTTCTTATGTTCTCCCCTGAATGGCTTCTCAGCTGTCAGTTCCTTAGCAGGGCCTTCTCTGATGACCCTAGTTAAAGTAGTTTCCCCTCTTGTCAGTTAGATGGCCCTGTTCATTTCCTTCATGGCACTTATCACAATCGGATTACCTTTTTTTCCTTCCTGCTGAGCAAGATGTGCCCTGAGCTAACATCTATGCTGGTCTTCCTCTTTTTTGCATGTGGGTTGCCCCCACAGCATGGGCGCTGAGGAGTGGTTTAGGTCTAGGCCACCAAAGTGGAGCCCACCAAACTTAGCCACTAGGCCACAGGGCCAGCCTCATAATCAGATTATCTTGTTTATTTTTTGCCTAGTTGTTTCTGTCCTTCCCCACTAGAATATAAGCCTCTTAAGGCAGGGACTTTTTTGTTCATTCCTAGGTCCCCTGAATGCAGAACAGTACCTAACCCCATAAAAGGTACTTAATATAAATGTGTAGAATGAGTGAAGAAAAGACCTCAAGTAACTTACCAGTCATGCAATTTTTTTTCTATTAGGATGGAAGAGTTGTAACTTTGTGGTTCTCCTACCCTCAGTGCTTCATTTATCCCTGTATGATAATTTCTAGGAACGTGGGCTTTTGTTTTGATCTCCAAAAAGGAGTGAAATATAATATACTTTGGTAATAGTTACCTGTTACAGAAAACTAAGATTTAAAAACAGAACTAGATTAGGCCATTCATACATTTAATTGGAATAGTACTAACCATAGAAGGATAATAAAAAATACCTGTTCACTTAGTTTTATAACTTGTTACGTTGGAAAAAATTATCCCTCCTAAAATTGCTATGGAGGTATAGCCTCAAACTTCTTAAATAGGTACATTATAGTTCATGTATAATATAAACTAAACACTTTGAAGGGTTGAATAACCAAATACTTACCTAATTGGAGTATGGTTTTCTTGACTTTCAGAAACATGTAGAAAAATTCTAAATACCAGGATGTCTCACAAAGTATAAGCTTACGGATCTATGTTTTTATGTTTGGTTCATTGTATTTAGAGGTAAGTGGACCTGTGCATTATAAAAATAACACTCTTTCAAATTAATGAGATTCACTTTTGAAATTTTTTAGATATACACACTCATAATGGGCCAAATGGGTCTCACTCTCAAATTTATCATTTGGGATTATCAAGAAGTAAATTCATCAGTCTCATCTATACATGTATTGACTAGTTTAGTCATTCAAAGTAATCCTTTGCTTCTTACAGTTACTGGTGCCTATCTTGAATAATGAAGTTTGAATTTCACAAATGTGCAATAATTCCATACCTTTCCTGTAGCATGTCCTGAGCCCTAAGCTGCAATAAGGATTACTCAAGGTCAAGGTAACAAATGACTGTTGTTTATGGACAAAATAAGCCTCTTGATTTGTGTATTTGCTAATAGTTCTGCTTGACTTTAATGCACACATTGTCAAAGAGATGAATACCCACCAGATTCTTTGTCAAAACGTAAGTTTAGGCTGAATTAAATCACTTGGCTATGTTTTTGTACTTTAATGTACATGTGAGAAAGATTCAGAGTTCTCTAGCAGATAGAATTCCACTCTTCATAAGCCTTCATACTCCCTTCTTATACTTAAGGCTTTATTTGCATAGCACTATTGAAAACAGATCCAAGTTAGTGGATATCTTAAACTAATTCGGTTAACTAAAGCAGAGTTTATAGATTTCATATAATAGTTATGGTGTGCTTTAAACAAGTCGTATTGCTGATAAACCTTAACAGCATGACCAGTAAAGAGCTGCCTAAATAAATAAATCTCTTATTGTTTAAAAAGCACAGATAGCTCTTAGGCATTGGAGCATGCCATGATGATGTAAAAAGTTACTCCGATGTATTCTTCATACCAGACTGAACATCACGTCTTGTGACTGAAGGCCAAGTTTAAACCAGTGTTCCTTTAGTTCCAGGAGCACACTATGGACTAAGCTGCAGCTTAAACAAACACATCTTCATGGAGGTCATTAGTCAGATTGTCACACAGTTTAACTAATTCGAATACTCCTTGCTTTCTTAAAACCTACTTTTCTTTGAATGTTGGACATACTAAACATGAAATTCTTCATTTGTCCACATGGTTAAAAGCATTTGGCTTTTCATATGTGAGAATATCCTATTAAAAAAGGAAATAACTAAGATATTATCATGTAGAAATAAAAAGCCAAATGCTTTTCTGTGTCTAAGAACTGACTGTTCAAAAGCTACTTGGTCCATAAAATTTAACGTTACTAGGTTAGAAGATGACAATATTACAAAATCTTAGTCTCTAATCTCTCCAGTGAGACAATGTAGCAGCAGCCCAGAATTTCTTTGCTATTGTGACCAGTAAGAAAATATGACCCTTAAAACAACAAAACTGTTTTGCTGCCACTTTCTGCAGCCTTTGCTGTGACACACGTCTCTACTGCGGGGCTCGGGAACTACGGGCTTGGGTTTTCTTTTGAGCGAGTTCACGCACTGCTAGGTAGGAAATTACTTGCCCCCTCAAGAGTATTAAATTAACCATGTTTGTCTTGAAATAGGTTTTAGGCATTATTAATAACAAGAATTAAATGAAATCAAGTCAAAACAAACACTTCATTCTAAAAGTAAGTATAACCTATAGTAAATAAATGATTTAAAAACAATGTGAAATGCCATAGTCTGATGAAATAAAGTTTTGTGACTTTGTGGTAACTGGACTTCCACTATTATATCTATTAGAAATGTCTAGTAACTGAATTTCTAATAAGACAAGTCCTTTTCTCTCCAACAGTATAAGAAAGGGTTTTTTTGGGTAGCAAATTATTTATGCAAAGCTATTTTCTTTACAATGAAAAGTATAAAATAGGTATAATGATATTTAACTCAAACCAATTCAAACTTTACCTGAATAGCTATGCTACTGTCTGCATGTAAAGTCATCATTATAAGTCTTCCTAATTGTGGGACTTTGAATGTTTACTACTTGGAGGGACAAACTATGATGGGAATTAGACCATGATGAGAATTAGCTCCACAAACAGAAGGCAACATTAAATAAAGCTGACAGTAAAAGAAATGCAGGCCATAAACTGTTGTTTTTGTTTCGTTTTTTTAATATCTATATAAAAAATAACGAGCGATTTACAGATCTCTTTCTCTAATCAGAACCTCAAGTGTATATATAAAGGTACTGTACAATATATAAACATTTACAACCAGTAAGTACATCCATATTTTGCTTAGCATTCCAAGGCCACATTGCTAAGTCAGTATATAATCAGTACAGTGACAGGTTACTTAGCAAGGAAAGAGCCACATCAGACTGACAACATATGACATCAAAGTTATGTCACAGTTAACAATAAAAATAGGAGTTTTATCACTAATTGTGGACTATAGGGAAAATAAATCATTTCTGTGATACTAAATTCTTAGCATTTATCAAGCCTCCTAATTTTGCTCTATTCAAGTAGTTACAGTAGGTGGGTAAATATAGTTCCGGATGAAAATGGGATTTCAGAAATCTCACTTTGGGAAGCATGTCTTATCTACAGGGGCTGAGTCAGTTGTTGTAGTAAAGAGTTTCACAGTCAGACTGAGAGGGAAGGAGTTGGACATAATGTGTTTCACAATAACATGATGAACCCAGGGTGAAGAAGAAGTGTGTTCAAATACTCCATAAAATGGCTTTATTCTGAGAATGTTCCTTTATTTATAGATGCTACTGACTTCTGCTTCAGGGACTGAAAAACCTGGATATATTTTATGGAGTTAAAAAACTCTCCACCTTCTAACAAACATCTTTAATTAGACTTTAAAAAATAACTCTGAAAATTTGTACAAGCTAAGCCGATGTTTAGTCTCCCTTTCTTGTTTTAAAATAAGTTAATGTAACTAGAAATTAAAATTAAATAAGCTCTAGCAAGCACTCTCTACCACCCCGTTTGTCCGTACTCGCTGAGCAGGTCTCACACACGATCCGCTTCTAAACAACCCAACTTGTACAGCTGCTACCAGAGGAGCTGGCACTTGATCTGGCAGTGGGCTGTGAAACTGGGTTTATAATTAAGTCCCTCCCACAATCTGTATGATATTTTGACTCTTCAAATATGTAGTATGTATTAACAACTAATGACTTAGTAGTAGGTACAAGCAAAATATCCAGAAACAGAAATTTGGTAGTTTTTCTTCAAACAGCAATAAGCAGTGTTACCACATGCTTCTTTGTGGTTTCATAATGAAATAACTGAAATAAAAGGGCGATCTGAGACGCTATTACGTCAGGGTTGGTAACAAAGCAGGAGGTGAACTCTTAATTGCTTAAAGTACTTTCTTATTTTGAACATTCAATTGTAAGTAATATCTATAACAGTTACTTAAAATACTTTATCCAGCCAAATTTAAAAAACCATAAGAAAGTGTCAATATTTGACTATATTTTCTCCTTTACAGTAGTGATGTTTTGGAGTTTTATTTTTAAACTGGGACTTCATCAGTAGCCGTTAGAAGAGGCAACTGCCATCTTTAATGATGAGTTAACAATCTCTTCTTCTGCAAAACTAAAATATTTCTCTCTGTAAACATGCAACATGCTATTGAGAATATCAACTTCCAAGCCAAACCTAATTTTTTCATTACTGTGGACATATCTGAGTGAGAAGGATAGAACAGACATGATACAGTAGATAACTTGGCACAAATATAAAGTGAGTTGTGACCACATTGTGAGTATCAACAAATGTCATTTGTTCAGACACTCATGAAGACGAGCTGCGCAGCCTGAGCAGGGCATGTCAGATGAGAGGCTGGGCATGTCAGAAGAGTGCGTGGATGCAGTTCCTTCCTGAGCACAGGGGAAGGCAGCCAGCCGAGGGGACAGGTGGTTCTTAGCAATCCTAAAGGCCCCTCATGCAGCCTCGATAACTTGATGCTCAAGTTAAAATGTACTTTATGTGTGTTTCAGAATTTCTGAAAAAATGACTTTAAAAAAAAATGCTGCTCTTTAGTAAGAAAAGATTACACCTTGGTTTTCTCTGTTTTATACTAAAGGTCACAGCCGTTTCTCGGCCACACCAGTCGTGCCTGTGGCTCTGTGTGCACTCGGCACCTTCCAGGGCCCTGGAGTTATCGGTGTCTTCTTAGCTGGAGAACCGCTTTCAGGTTTGAACCCTCCACTCTCTCTGTTTTTGTCAGCTGCCTCGAGTTCTTTTCCTTTGTGATCTTCTGGTTTGTTTAAGACCATTCTTTCTTCAGGTTCCTGCTTCCGCTTTTCTGATACTTTGACGCTTTCTCCTATTTTATCTTTACTGGAACTTGTTTCTCCTGAGGTTGCTTTCCTTCCTTGGTCATTTTCAGATGCTGCTCTACTAGTAGTGTTATCAGTCTTTTTGGCTAGAAGAGATTTTTCATCCATTCTCTTGCTCTTTTCCTCTGGAGACCTTGTTCTATTTTTTCCAGACTGACTCTGCTTCATATCTTTCCTGAGAACACCGGCTTTTTCTTTCCCGTCCCAGACGCGCTCAGCACGGTCACGAGCACGGCCCCCTCCTCTTCGACTCTCCAGCTCTAGTAATTTGGCTTCCGCACTGGACTGGTCTTTGCTTCCTTCAGTTTTCTGCTGCTTCTTTGGGCTTGAAGACTGTCCTCTGCCTTGCCGGCTGTGTTCCTGTCCAGACCCTGCCCGGGCGCCCGGCTGACCACTGTTCTCCCCTTTCCGAGGGCTGAGTGATCTGTCTCGGGGTCTTGTTTTGGGCTCATTTTTTAGAGGACTGGGTATCTTTTCTAAATGTTCCTCTGAGTATCGACTGGCTGACTTTTGGGGACTGGCAGATCTACCTCTTTGTGGAATACCAGTTTCTACTTTTAAGAGATTTCTCTTGTCACTGTGCCCAAGACTGTTGGGTGGGTCCCTTTTATTCACATTTTTCTGGAGAAGAGACTGATGTTTTATATCAGATTGCTTTTCATTTAAAGTGCTTTTCTTTTCATGCACAGTGTCCTTTAATTCTTCTGCCTTTTCACAAATCTGAACTCTCATTAAAGATTCTTCAATTACTGGCACATGAGACTCTTCAAACATGGAAGCAGAATGTGGAGATGGGGGAAACGGTGACTGTTCATCATAAATCACACTTGAAGATGAAGGACTATTCATATCCCAATCACCTAAAAAAAGTGATTTCAGTGGAACATTATTAAATTTTAGAATTATAAATAGGAACAGTTAGTTTTGAACTTTGACAGCCATTCAGATTTTACTGACTGCTTGCTTAAACAGCCTGAGTACGAATATTTTATAAATAAAGTTTATATATGTTTAGATATCTCTCTATAAAGGCAGATGTATACAGACAGCTGCGCTTGCACATGAAGGGTAGACAGTTTATATATACACAAAATGACAGTATTCATTTTTCCAATTACTTATGTATAATTAGTGAGATAATACATGATGTGTAAATTCTTTGTAAGTAATAAAGCCCAATAAAAAACTTAGACAAAATAAATAATAAAATTGGACCAAATTACCTGGTCCAAGAAGATTACTAATTTAGCTGTTATCACTGGATATAGCTTACAGATATGCCAAAATCACTAAAAAAGGAGACCAAACTGTGGTAACCAGAATGAGGTTCATGGGCATTTGTAAATAATTTTTCTGCATTAAGCTGTCAAATTTAATGTCAAAAGGAAACTGAAAAGTGCAGATGATAGAAGTAGATGTATTTAATAGCATCATTTTTAATTAAAAAGAAAAAAAAAAAGAAGGAAGTGATTTACAAGACATGCAAATTTACCAAGTCTTTTTAAGGAAAGACCAAGAAAAGCCCTGAAAGCCTTAATGTTGCTCAGGTTTCACGTAGGAGCACAGACCGGAAGGAGCCAAACCTGAAGAAGGAAGAGAAAAAGCCTAGGACTGTGTAAAAAAAATCACAGCGCAGTTAGCAAAGATGTCACCGGGAATGTATGATTTACAAGCAGATGGTGGAAGATAATATAGTCAGAGAATTATAGGCTGGAAGGGGACTGTAGGAAGTCATGTCTACACTTATCCCTCAAAAGCTCTATGGGGAGGAGGGGAGGAAACTAGAAGGGACAAGTACGAAGTGCTGTGCTACTTTATTTCTAGACTACTGCACTCAGTTAAAAATAGTGATTTTCAAATACTACATTTCAAAAGCATGATGAAACCAAGGAAGACTAAGATCATTACAGGAGTACAGACGTGGTCGCATGTCCAATTCCACATCTCTAGATAGGGCTATAGTAACTTATTTTTGACAAGTTCAGGCCAGAAAAGCCTGAAGTTCTTATGATACTCATTAAGAGAGAAACTTATCTTACTATAAGGAAATAAATAACATCTGGAGAGATTTCAAATGTTTTTCATGACATTTAAATCGTTTGCCTGTAATGTCCCTGTTTTTTACAGGTAAATTTCTCTACAAAAGTGACTATATGTTTTCTCTCAAAACTGCTTAATATATGTTCCATTCCAACAAAAGTCCTGCCTGAAGCCACTTATTTTATAATATTATTTATAATAACTGTGCTATATAACTAGCTTTAGATGGTTCTGGTATTTACCTTTGAATTAGCTGGTAAAATATCTATCCCTCCAAATAGATACTCCTTTTCCTTCTGCTGCCCCCTCCCTAACACACTCTTAACCTTTCAGCTCCAGGTGAGCCACCTCACTTACCATGGTCAGGTATCAAGCCAGTGCCTGGCCTCAAAAGAAGAAGAACTTTATTTCCACCGGCCTGGATGAGCTCGATTGCTCGAGTGTGTGTGATGCCCTGTGTAGGTTCCCCATTGATTTCAACAATCTGGTCACCAACCTGGACAGAGAACATTCACAAGAACAACATGAAACCATGCATCCTTCTTCAGTTCTGCTTCTGTCAACTCTAGAGCCACTCAGCCTTGCTGAGTGACTCTCTTTCACTTGTAAAATATTTAACTTGTACACAGTGGTGGTAGCAATAGGAAGAGACAATGTCTAGTTTTATTTACTCTATAAAATCCTACAGGGGAAAGTTTTATATGACTGGTAAGCAGGATCTGGGTATCTCGAAATCACAAATCAGATTCTCAGTTTTCCACCAAAGGCTAAGTGGTGGAAGGGGTGAAGTCTCTATGATCCACATGACACCACAGGGCTGTATCTGAATGATCAGCCCATGAGGGGTACTTTTCAACTTGAGCTGAATCTTGAGTTTATTTCCTAAAACCTGGGCAGGTGGCTCCTTATCTTTGAAGCCTTTCCTGACCTTCAGGGAGAACCGCCCACTCCTTCCTCTGTGTTGCCCATACACCCTGTACACATATGAGCCATCAGATAAGTAAAATATTCATAGATTAAAACTCTGAAAAAATTCAGCTTGGAGAACATATATAATATGAATATTTATTTAAAACCAATAATTGGCTTACACCTCATGATTTTAGTGTGAAATTATTTTCTTATAAAACAAACATAAAACTGGAGATCAGAATAAGATGCCTTTGTACCATTGCTATTTACTAGAAATGCTGTCTATAGTTACATTAAAAGAAAAATGAAAAATATGGATGAGTCAACTATAACTTTTGCAAAGAACCTGCTTAAAGATAACGATGGTAGTGATTTTAAAATATATTCCAGATTTTCAAATGTATTTCAAGGTGACAACCAACTGAAGGGTACTGACTTCAAAAGAAAAAAACTGAACGGTGGAAAACTAATGAAATTCCAAAAAGCAATTCTAATATTTATTTAAAAGCTTACTAAAAGGATCCAGAAATAACACAAGAGAAGAGGACTCTAATTATTGCACAGAGGTTGTGGGACAACTGTCTACAATGCAGCAGAGCACAGGGGCCAGGAAGCGGGCTGTGGAGTTATAATGTGTGTGGCTCACTCCTGGCCCCAGCTCTTCCTAGCAGAGCGGTCTCATTTTCGTCTCTGTTAAACGGGGTTAACACTAGTGCCCGCCTCCTGGGGCACATGGGAGGGTGTGACATACAGCATGACTACACACGAACTTAGTCTTCAAGTTACCTATTTTCTGGTTTTCCCAAAAAAGATTTAAAGTACATCAGTATGAAGAAGATTTAAATGTAGCCTGTACCCCATTCTATACAATACAAAAAAATTCAACTAAACTATGAAATAGAAAATAGACTAAGTGTTTTGTTGCATATTTATAGGAAAAAAAAGATGAGAGTCTCACTCTTGAAGAAATGGAGGATATCACAAACAAGATAGATGGGTTTAACATAAAGTGGAAAGAAAATCTTAAAGAAAACAACCAAAGTGAGACAATAATAAACATGATAGAGAAAAGTAATAAACATAATTAATGTAAAATATTATATCCAGAATATTTAAGTGAAACAAAGTCAATACCCAGATTTCCCTTAATAAGTGACTGAAGAAAAGTCATTTTCATGGGAAAATAACGACAATAAATTAGTACTAGATATAAAATCCTGCTGATAATTAGAGAAATGAAAATTAAAGTAGATAGTATTTGGAGCATGCTTTGGGTATTTCTTGTAAAACATGGTTGAGGTTATAATTAATTTCAATCACGTTCTTTGGCTTAAATTCACTATCCAAACCTGCATATTTCTTATTCTTTTAGTAGTAAACAAATAAATTGCAATAAAACTTGTAATTGAACAGATTTGCCACCAGGTGTCATTTTTGTTTAACTTTAAAACTAAATTGGGGGGAAGGAAAAGAGAGCTGTGACTTTAAGATTTATGGTAGACAGGCCCTCAGAGGGGAGAGAAATTCTATACTGGACTATATGAAGCTAAAGGTTAAAAAAAATGGCACCTTTGAGAGGGAAATGTAAACATTCTTTTAAAATTTTGTTACTTTTAACATTTAAAATGTGATAAGAATAAAATGGGGACTACATCTTTTTTCCTTTTTTGGGGGTGGGGGAGTGATGAAGATTGGCGCTGAGCTAACATCTGTTACCAATCTTTCTCTTTCTGCTTGAGGAAGATGCTCGCTGAGCTAACATCTGTGCCAGTCTTCCTCCATTTTGTATGTGGGATGCTGCCACAGCATGGCTTGATGAGTGTTGTGTAGGTCTGCACCCAGGATCCAACCTGCAAATCCTGGACTGCTCAAGTGGAACACATGAACTTAACTACGCCACTAGGCTGGCCCCGACATCTTTTGATAAATAGAACAGATAAAGATCAAGTTCAGGTTTGTATTACTGAAAAACAAAATTATGGGGGACAGAGGAGAGGAGAGAGAAATGAAAGGGAGAAAAAATGAGAACAGGAAAACCAACAGAAGAAAAGAAGTAGGAAGAAGGGATAGAGAAAAATTATATTCCTTAAAAAGAAATCACTATCATTTAACAACCACCACTAAAAATGTTTTAAAATTACAAACTCTTTCTAACACATTGCTTACATTATCTTACAATCTGTTAAGAACCTATATGCCCCCACAGGAATCAAAGTCAAGTGGACACGCGCCACAGCTTGACACGGAAAGCGCACTAACCGGGCTTGGACAAAGACCTCAGTCACACCGTGACTGTCACAGGCCGAGTGAACCCAGCAAGTGACTTAGTCTCTCTGAGCCCATTTTAAATCTAGAAGTGGGGATAATGCCACCAACCTCAGAAAGTTTTTGTGAGACTAAAACAGTGAAAACACATGTGGCCTGGAAGATAGCAGACTCTGACTATTTTGTAAATCTGATTCTCTGTTAAACATCTAAGCCTGACACTATTTCCTATTATGAACATTTTCCACTCAGGCGATTTCTCATTCGCTTACCACAGAACACCTCTTTCTTCTCTAAATCTTAACCAGATTTAAGGACCAACTTAAGACACAAAATTTATAGATCCTCTCAATGACTCTCAACACTTTTCCATCTATATTACAAGTAAATATTTTCTTTTTTTACTGGATTACATTATGACACTGTTTGCTAATTTCTTCATATATTGCAAGTCCTGTTTACCCAGTAATAAGTTCTTGGAGCTAATCTTAAATATTAAAAAAATAATAATTCTCTCATTATCTAGAAGTAATATCCATCTGTTCTACTCTTTCAACAAATGGAGCTCTGTGGAGCATCTACTGTGAATAGTCAGGGCACTGTATCAGGTGCTGAAGTTACTGGAATAACAGGTACAGGACTCAAGTACAGATGTCAACCTAACAGAAAGCAAAGGAGAAGAGAGGCAGGAGGGAGGCAGACAGGGATGCTCAGGTGCCTCCATGGGTGAGTGTTAGCTGGAGATAAACTCTCATCACTTGGGCGGCGGCCACCAGAGTAAGTTGTCATTAATAACAAAGCTCCTGTGATTCTTACCAAGTCAAGATTTTGATAGTTTAGTAGCCAGAAAAAGAAATCTCTGAAAAGCTGATTTATTTTCTTAGAGTTTAGAACAAACCTGAGCATAGCAGTAATAGCTTATTTGCTTTTCAAATTCAGTCTCTTTTTGATATTAAAGTTGATTTAATCACGGAATCCTAAAGTTTCTGTTCATAAGACGTTTTAGAATTAGACTTTGTCTACTTTAAGGCCTGTTCACCTTTTATTTGTTTGATGAGATTAGTGTATCTGAAGGTTACATTTGGAACCAACATTTATTTTACAATTATATCCTAGTTTTTTATTTAATTGTATTTTTTGTGACACAATATACAGTGGGAGATTTTAAAAATATCAACAGATTTAAAGTACCCAAACAGATTAAAAAGAAAAAACAGAGGAAGAAAAAGGACCAAGAAAACCTGGAATAAGTATGCCATCCCATAAACAGTGCCTCAAATTGCTCTTATTAATAAACACACTAAAACATTTACTTGGGCCATGTATTTTATGGATGGATCTGCATTTTGCAGATGAGAAAACTGAGGTTCAAAGAATTTACCCAACTGTACCCAAAGTTCAATCCTTGTCCTGTCTGATTTCCGAACCTATGTTCTTCCCACTCCGTTAACTTGTCTCTACAAGAAAGTGGAACCGGGGCTAGATCCAGCAGCTCCTGAGTAGCTTTAGCTAAACTAAGGCACCAGCCATTGGTCTCTCTCCTTGTCATAACGACTCTCGAGCTCTGGTTCTGCTGTTCCGCGTTCTCGCCCTCCCCATTTTCTCTATCTTCTCTGCTCCACTAATTACAGGTCTTACCCACAGTTCTGCCCTTGGCCCACCACTCTCTCAATCTTTAGTGATCTCATCCACAACAAAGGCTCCTACCATCACCTCTGTGGGTAATTTCAAAATCTGGGACTTTACCACTAGTTTTAATTGCCTGCTAAATATTTAGACCTGCTCAAATTGCTGGACCCTCCACCTCAACAGGACTAAAACTTAGTATACCATCAGTCTTTGCCAAATCCTTTCTCCCCTTGTCCTCCCTAATGTTTCTCCATAGTACAGGCCGGGCAAAGCCTCTAAGCAATCCTTTACTCTTTCTTTTCCTTCATCCCTCACTCATTTAGCAAAAACTTACCAGTCACCTAGATCGCTCCTTTCTTCGCTAACTCTTGATCTCATATGCCTCTCTTATCTTCCATCCAAAGTGTTATCACTCAAGTTACACTCCCACCACTACCCCTGGATGCCTAAACTATGCCGCCTCTATTCCCTCCATCTCTCCTGCACACCACTAATGGACTGATTTGACCAGTGTATTCCTCTGAGGGGGAACTTTTGCCTCAAAAGCCTTCTGTGGCTTCCCACTGTCTTGGACGTCCATCTTGGCGACCCATCCCACTTTGATATTCTCATTTTCTTCTATTCTCTTTTGTATTTTCTAAATAAACTCTAGGTAAACTTGACCTCTTGCAGTTTCCCATACGTGATGTACACTTCCTCAGTTTTATTCCTTTGCTCATTTTTTTCAGCCTAGAATGTTTTCTTTCCTCAATCTCCGCCTACTGAAATCCTACCCACTTTTTAATGCATCCTGTTCTGTGAAATCTTCTCTATTCATACTCGCCACCTTTGAACTTGTACACAAGTCTGGTCATTTTGAGGAAGGATGGTTTCTTACTTGTTTGGGGTCACCCTTCTCCCAACTCATTCAGCATGAGGTATAAAGCTTTGGGGAAAGCAAACACTCAATATATGTTTATGAAATGAGTAATGGCAGGGGAGCAGTGATGTGGAATCACCCAGAAGCCTTTTCTAATCATTATTAGGATACACCATCTAATAATTTGCCAGGATCATTTGCCTTTCTAGTTTACTTAGTTAAAAGTGAAAAAAAAAAAATCTCTGTCCCTGATGCCTACTGGTGGTAGAGGGAGGAACTCTGAAGTTCTCTTGAGTCGTAGCAGAAGGCTGTCTAGAATTTACAAGTTTTAGCATATAACTTAACTGAATACCAGTGAATTAACTATTTTTTAAAGGTTGAGGCCAGCACATGTCTTCTGTATAAAATTGCTCTTTAAGTAACCTTCAGAAGAGGGAAAATATCTTATGCAGACCCATAAACAATCTGGTCTGCAATGCCCTAGACAAAGCCACAGTGCTTCAGAGCTGAGAGCACCTCGATGGAACACTACTGATGGGAATTCTAGTCCTTCAAATAATAAGAATGGTTGGGAGACTCATGCATTTCCGTCTCTGGCTACCTCTAAAGGAAGCTAAAAGGAAAAAATCCTGGGTCTACTGTTTCTTGGAAGAAGTTGAAGATTCTGTTTTATCCTGGCTTTTCCAAGACTTTTCCTAAGATGAAAGTATATTTTATTTACTAATCCAATGACTCTCAAATGTCTCCTATGTAAGTAAAAAATGATTCTTCTAATTGACTAAAGTCAAGACGGCAAAAGTAGCACAACTGCGACATGGCGTGGCGCGCTGGCGAGGAGGGAAGCAGTCATCAGGGCTTCGAAAGTGAAAGGACAGGCATTGCCTTTCATGTTTCGGTGACGGGAAATCTTGCTTAGATTCCAGAGGTTTCTGTATTCCCTTTAATCGACTATTTCAGAAGTTTCCAGTCTGGAGCCAGAACCAGAGGTTGCAGACAGAAGCCAACTCACGTGAATTCTGCCGTCTTTGATGGCAGGGCCCTCCTCAGCAAGACGCAGGATGAAGAGCCCCATGTTGTACTCCTTCCCCCCGCGCAGGCTGAACCCAAAGCCCCGGGGGCCTCGCTCCAGCTCTACTGGGTAACAGCCAAGGCTCTGGAGAAAAAGTAGTGTAAGAAAAACGAGTTTGCATGGACTGGTTTCTTTACAGTTTGAAGAAAGACTACTTTTATAGCTGAGAGAAATTATTTATACTCTCAATATGCATTTCTGTATAAGGAAGGGACATAAGTTTTGGCTGAAGGGCCTCTTAATTCTTATAAATGCAGCTAAATTAATCTGAAGATTAAATGTCTTCTCTACTAGTTGGTCAATGTGCAACAGATCAGAGAACACAATTTTGGAAACTGCTTCCTTTAGGTAGATTTTGACTAATTTTCCTGAAAAAAGAAAAAACCAAAAAAGCCAAACCATACTTTGATTAACTCAAACAGTGCTATTTCTAAGTACTTAACCAAAGATTCAAATTTCTCCAACTATAACGTAAACTCTTCTTTAACTCTTTACATTCTCCCATGGAAGCTAAGAGAACACCAAACACACAGTAGGTCCTCAAGAACTATTAATTTGGAGAACAAATTTATCTGAACTGATTTGCAATAAAAATTCACCAGTGTAGATGATTCAGCAACTGAAAATAACCATCCGCATCTGGGGGATATTTGTTTACCTGGTTGTGCCGACTGCCCACAACTGAAATCATTGCAGTGTCAGGCTGTGCAAGGGGCTTGTGGTCAGACCAGGAATGTCTATAAGAAGTGGAGACGTCTTTTCCAATTTCACCTTCTAGGGCACTTCTACAAGAGAGAAATCAAGTCACTCTCTGAGCTGAGAAAATGAAAAACAGTCTTAAAGTAAAAGCACATTAATTTCTTTTCTTTTGAAAGCTGAACTTTGCCATTCTCCCTCTGAAAAACTGCTATAAAGACACACTGTGTCTAGAACCAGGGAGATGCTAGACAGAAGCCTGGTTGTGAATTCCAGCAGAACTTAAAGTCTGTCAACATCCGCATGTTGTTTTGTTTTGCTTTGGTTTCGGTTTGAAGGGTGTCTCAGTCCAGTTTACATCAAGGAAAACCACACTCAAGTAACCGAACCAGAGGGTACATAAGCTGACCTTGTCACTTACATGACAAGCTGACAAAGTAAAAAATGGTTCTCCTACAGCACCAACACCTGTGCAGATGCATTCTGGAAATCTAGAAATTTATGGCTAACATTTACAACAAAAGAGGAAATATGTACAAATACTACTCTGCTCTACTCAGGTAGTCTGAGAAGACGGCAATCCACGTGGGTCTGGGGCTTCCCTGCCAAACTCATGAGGACCAAGAGGAGCAGAGCCAGATGCTACGGTCACTTCTTTCTAATCCCCACTTGTCAGGCTTGATTGGAGAATTACGCTGTGCCCTGGGAGGGGGCTGGGAAGAGGGATGAAGGTATTGAGAGAGTGGAAGGAATAGGGAAGGTATTCGAGGGTGGAAAATGCAAGAGTTCTCATTTTGACCTCACCAGCTGGCTTCTGCATAACTGTGTGGGGGAAGAGGGTGGGGAGGGTAGGAGATGAAGAGTGGGAAGATGAGGAGAGAAAAAACCCAAAAACTGAGAAGAACAACCCTACCTGTCCCCAGGTATGTGGTTGGCTTGTGACTGTCCCATGGGCCTGTGCTGCAGGGCTGGGCTTTGCCTGGCTGAGTTTGTTCCTGATGGTGGCCCATGATGCTCTGTTCAAATGAGAAAATGATAGAAATATGAATTTGTCCATACAAGTGTGAAGGCCAAGTGGGTCTATGAAGGTGAGATAATAACAATGGTTACTGCTTTACTGACTTTAGTGACTTTAGCATGCACAGCACTGTTGTCCACCGTCTGGAATTGGAAAATTAACATCTTCTTCCCTGTGGCTTTGATTAATGTTTATGTTTGAAGAGAATAGGAATCATATTCTTACTGTACACATTTTCTCTCTTCCACCTTTATTTTGGTCATCCATACAACATAAAATCAGAAATGAACATACTCAATAATTATCATTATCTAGAGGACAGAGCTTCAGGAACTGTCCTGTGGCCTATTCCAGAGCGCACTGCACTCCCCACAGCTGGTAAGCCACACTGGATGACAAAGCTGGGTCTCAGGAACCCGGGACCACAGAGGCCAATGTACAGACGACACACATTATCTTCGAACCCGCATCTTTAACACAGGAGCAGCTATTCTGCCTGACACTGAATAGCAAAGACAAACTTATTACTCTGAGCGTTGACAAATGTTTATAAAGATTTTAACGCTTCTCTTTTCTAAGAGCACAAATACAGGTGAGAAAAGTAACATCTGTTCCTGTTTCACTCCCAACAGCTCCAGATCTGCCGTTGTTCCTTGAAGGCGGATTTCATAACCAAGCACAGTGAGCGCTGCATCCAGAACTGGATGGCAAGTCACGGGAGATGACAGTTAAGAGACTCTTAGGCTGTCAGACTCATTTTTTTAAAGCTGAAACTTTCCATTGTTTCCTCCTATCCAAATATCAGACATAGAAAATATCAGAGAGAGGAGCATAGCTTAGTGATTAAGACCATGAACTCTGGGGCAAGACTGACTGGGTTTAAGTCTGACCCCATCATTTACTAACTGTGTGTTCTTGGGCAAATTACTTAACTTCTCTGTGCTTTTAGTCATCTCACCTATAAAAACGGAATTATAGCAACCCCATGGGGTTACTGTGAGTATGAAATGAGCTTATAAGGTACATGCTTAGAACAATGCCTGGCATATTATACTCACTATATAAATGTTTCTATTATATTATCGTTATTGTCATTATAATCATCAAAATGATAGTTTTATTTGGGGCTATATTTCTCTTAAAGTGTACATTCTGAAATATTTACCTAACTTAGCAAAAATGTCCAATGTAGAGGCCATTTTAGGTTAGAACATGTGGAAACTGATATAAACTGAATCTCAGAATATGTATGTAATTACTTAAGAAAAAGTGTATTACCAGAGGATAAACTCAAAATCCCATAGTTAAAACATAGTGACTAACATTATAATTTGGGAATCATCTTTACCAAGAATAAATAAGAACCTTATGAGAGAACTTTGTAAAACTCTATTAAAGGACATAAAAAAATGATCCAATAATTGGAGAGATATCCCATGCTCTTAGATGGGATGATTTAACATTAAAGGTATAAATTTTCCCAAAGTTAATATATATTCAATATATCCCAATAAAAATTACAGTTGGATTTTTTGGAGGTTAGTAATTTGCTCTAAAATTGTATATGGAAAAGTTTCATGAATATCTAGTCAATTTAAAGTGTGTGTGTAGGGTGCCCTGCCCTGGTAGCCTCGTGGTTAAGACTGGCACACTCCACTTCAGCAGCTCAGGTTCAGTTCCTGGGTGCGGAGCTACACGACTCGTGTGTCAGTGGCCATGCTGTGGCAGCTGCTCACATACAAAAAGAGGGGGATTGGCAAAAGATGTTAGCTCAGGGCAAATCTGCCTCAATAACAACAAAAAAAAGAATTACAAAAAAAAAGTGGGGGGTGGGGTGGGGAGTTGGAGAATGACTTGCCTTGACAGAGATTAGGATATACCACAGATAAAGGTATATTTCCAAAGTGTGTGTGTGTGTGTATATATATACTTTAAAATATATATTTTTGTGAATATATATACTTAAAATATATATAACATATATATTATTGTGAAAAATATATATAAATTAGCCCAAGAACAGATAAATCAATAGAACAGAATAGAGAGCGTGGAGTTTCATATTTAAAGGGGAAGTTAATATACTGAATAGATGGCTCCACATATATAATTCACAAGGAACCTCTAAATATTAATAAGAAAAAGACAGAAATCTTACAAGAAAAATGAGTAAAGGATATGAAAAGGTACTCCACAAGAAGAAAACAAAAACAAGCATCTGAAGAGATGCTCAAATTTATGGGTAATCAGAGAAAGGAAAATTAAATGGCAATGAGATGACGCTTTCCATACTTTAGCCATTTCAAAAGCTGGATAATGCCAAGTACTGGCAGGTAAAGGTATAGGGGTCTTCAGTGACCTGCTGGTGGGAGTGTAGACGGATCCAGCAATTATGGAGGACAATCTGACAGTACTCAGTCAAATTAAGCACATGTATACATACACTTTGATCAAGCAATTTCACTGTAAGAAATTCTCACACTGTTTTATAAGGTACATATATGAGGGTGTATCAGGATAGTTTGTGATACAGTAGAACTGGAGACAACGTGGCTGTCTATGGGGGAGTGGACAGCTAATATGTAGTAAATACACATTACAGAAAACTCAAGCAGTTAAAAGCAATCGATTATGTTCACCCAGAAACATGGATAAATCTTAAAAGAACCTGACGCTGTGATACCAAAAGCACAAGCAACCAAAGAAAAAACAGATGAACTGGACATCATCAGCATGAAACTATGTGCACCAGAGGCCAGTGTCAAGAAAGTGAAAAGACAACCTGCAGAATTGGAGAAAATACTTGCAAACCATGTATCTGATAAGGATCTTGTATCAGAATATATAAAGAAGTCTTATAATTCAACAATAAAAAAAGACAACCCAATTAAAAGTGAGCAAAGGATTTGAACAGACATTTCTCCAAAGAAGATATACAAATGGCCCACAGCACGTAAAAAGTCACTCAACATCATTAGTCATCAGGGAAATACAAATCAAAACCAAAATGAGATACCACTTCACAGTCACTAGAATGGCTAGAATAAAAGACACACACACACTCACTACACACTACACGCATCAGAGAAAATAAATGTTGGAGAAATTGGAAGCCTCATCCATTGCTGGTGGAAATAGAAAATGGTGCAGCTGCTGCAGAAGACAGTCTGACAGTTCCTCAAAACGTTAAGCACAGTTACCAAATGAGCCAACAATTCCACTCTTAGGTACATACTCAAGAAAGTGAAAACATACATCTATAAAAAAATCTGTACACCAATGTTCATAGCAGCATTATTCACAATAGTAAAAAAACCCCAGAACAACCCAAGTATCTATCAAATGATGAATAGATAAGTAAGATGTATATATACATAAGAGTATTATTCATTAATCATAAAAAGGACATGCTACAACATGGATGAACATTCTGCTAAATGAAAGAAGCCAAACACAAAAGGCCACATACTGTATAATTCCACTTATATGAAATGTCTAGCAAATCCATAGAGACAGACAGTAGATTAGTGGTTTCTTGTGGGGGTGATAAAATGTTTTGGAATTAATGGTGATGGTTGCACAACCTTGTGAATATGCTGAAAACCAGTGAATTGCGCACTTTAAAATAATGAATTTTATAGTATATGAATTATATCTCAATTAAAAAGAAAAAGACATGACAATTAAATGCCACAGAAGGATTAGATTCTGGAACAATAAAGTGACATTAAAAGAAAAAAGCATATGAATTGGGAAAAAATATTTACAAGCCACTTATCCGACAAAGGGTTAATCTCCATAATATACAAAGAACTCACACTGATTAACAACAAAAAAACAAACAACCCGATCAAAAAATGGGCAGAGGACATGAACAGACATTTCTCAAAAGAAGATATGAATATGGTCAATAGACACATGAAAAGATGTTCATCATCGCTAATCATCAGGGAAATGCAAATCAAAACTACACTAAGATATCACCTTACACCCGTTAGATTGGCAAAAACATCCAAAACCAAGAGCGACAAATGTTGGAGAGGTTGTGGAGAAAAAGGAACCCTCATACACTGTTGGTGGGAATGCAAACTGGTACAGCCACTATGGAAAACAGTATGGAGATTTCTCAAAAAGCTAAAAATAGAAATACCCTATGACCCAGCCATCCCATTACTGGGTATCTATCCTAAGAACCTGAAATCAGAAATCTCAAGAGTCCCTTGCACCCCTATGTTCATTGCAGCATTATTTACAATAGCCAAGACGTGGAACCAACCTACATGCCCAGAAACTGATGATTGGATAAAGAAGATGTGGTATATATACACAATGGAATACTACTCAGCCATAAAAAAAGACAAAATTGGCCCATTCACAGCAACGTGGATGGACCTCGAGGGTATTATGTTAAGCGAAATAAGCCAGTCAGAGAAAGACGAACTCTATATGACTCCACTCATAGGTGGAAGTTAGTATATTGATAAGGAGATCTGATCAGTGGTTACCAGGGAAAAGGGGGGGTGGGGGGAGGGCACAAAGGGGGAAGTGGTGTACCCACAACATGACTAACAAAAATGTACAACTGAAATCTCACAAGGTTGTAATCTATCATAACATTAATAAAAAAAAAAAAGAAAAAAAGAAAAAAAAAGAAAAAAGAAAAAAGCATATGGTTCTGAGAAAAAAATTAAGAAAATCTATAACAATACCATTTATATAACTCAAAAATACATGCCAACACATACAAAAATATGTATTTTAAAAACAAAATGAGGCACATACAACACACTGGAATGGTTGCCAGTAGAAGTAGGGAGAGAAATAAGAGTGGAAAATGGAGACAAATGGCAACAAATGGATAAATAAATGGAACACAAAACAAATAAAAAATTACAGCCACACTACCAGAACCATTCTAACATAGTCCTTGGTAGCCTTTGAAAACTTGTATTCACTCTTAAAAATGAAGTAAACAAGACCTGACACATAATTAGAAATCAACTTTGAAAAATAATACAATTTAAAGACTTGTTTAAGCAAGGACAACCAGGCATCATCAATTTATGTTCTATACTTGAGAAGAAGACGCCACGGTGGTGGGAGAGGCGGTCGTGTAGTGGGGAATGCCATGGGACAGAGATGAATGTTTGCGAGCTTTATACCAGACATGATACTTGGCTTGGGAACTTGGTTAGCCATTTCCTTGGGAAAATAAGCACAAATACTAAATAGTATCTAGCAAAAGGGGAAAAAAAGGATGAAGGGAACATGTTTTTCTTTACCTATTAATAGTGAATGGCTTATGGAGAGTAGGCGAGCAGGATTAGATGGGAAGTAATACAGCTCTGAGGTATTGATCTGAACGTGTGATTTCTGAAAATAGCTCTAGAGAGCTATAAATATTCATTTGACTCTTTAGTGCAATGGATAGATTTTATACTGAATAAAATGAAAAACCTGGAAGACTTACAAACTCCATGAATGGGATTTTTATAGACAGATGAGATGCTATTTTTTCCCCGAGAAAAAGAAGAAATTCTGAATGTTTCCATAGTTTAATAAAACAGAGTACACTAAAACAAGGTGTAATCACTGAAATGTGATTTTACATGTTAAATGTGATTGTATCTTAAGAGGCTGTGCCTACAGATGAAATACACTTTAATGTGTGTATCTGCTACCCTTCCACCTTCTGTTTTTCTTAAACACTGACTGCCATGATATAGGAATGAGTACGTCTGGAAGTATTTGGGCCAGAACATCAAAGTTAACTTTTATTCTAAGAAAAACAACTGAGCAATTTTGGACAACCTCTCAGAGAAAACACCATCAACAATAAAGGGTAATTTTGGGGAAAAAAATTATACTAAGAGAAAGAAGAGGTGTTTCTACTACTGAACTATCTCAAGGCTAATCACATGGTTCTTGGGTCAATCAGCAAGAAGACGCGTACAGATACTGAGTGAGCATTTAGAAAATTTTATAATGATCTGACAATTTTATGTCTTTTTAAAAATTTTTTGTTTAATTTTTGTTGTATTTCACAAAAATGCTAGTTTGCGATGGATTGGAAAAAAGCCACCAGTCCCTTTCTATAGATGGTGTGAGAGACACTGATCCATACTACTGCTAGTTCCACTACTTCTAGCAGCTTCTCTCACTACTGCACACCAAGCATGGCGAGAGAAGTGCACTACATACGTCCTTCTCAGAACAACCCTAAAGTGTTATTTCCTGTGGCACTGAGGCCTGCTTTTGGGGTTCACAGAACAAAGAGAAGGCCAAAAAGCAGGGTATAGAGATCATGGTAAAGAAACCGAGATAAAGAAACCTGGCCAAAATCACATTAAGTAACAATAATGCTTCAAAATTTTTATGGAGCACTTACATGTGCCTACATTGTTTTAGACCCTTGGGATTTAGCACTGAACATGACAAAATCTCTAACTTCATGACTTTACATTCTAGTGGGAGAGATGACAATAGACAAATAAACTAAAGTTCAATGATCTCGGGTAGAGCTAAGAGCACTGAAGAAAAGTAAAGCAGGGTGAGGGATGGAGAACAGGGGCAGGGGGGAGTGTTACTTCAGACACTGTGGTTAGAAGGCATAGCAGGAAAGGGCGCAGATTCTGGAGCCAGACTGCCTGATTCAAACACTGTTTCTGTCACTAGTTTTATGACCATGGGCAAGTTATCTAACTGCTCTGTGACTCAGTTTCCTTCTCTACAGGACAGGAAAATAATAGTGCCTGCTTAGGATTAGCGTGAGTATTAAATGAGTTAACAGACATAAAGTATTTAGGACAACATCTGCCACATAGTAAGTGCTTACTAAATATTATGATCATTTCCTTAGCAGTGACATTTAAGCAGAGACCTGAACGAGGCAGCCAGCCATGCAGGGATGTGGTAGAATAATGATGAGCACCTTAGGGTATTTATGCAAGTTATGTACTTTTTCACCTTTAATTTCCACAATGACCCTGAAATAGATATTATTATTCCCATTCTGTAGATAAAAAACTGAAGGGTAAAATGTTAAGTGGCTTGTTTAAGGTCATACAACTGGCTAACAGGTGTCAGTGATCCCTGTCTGTCAGAAGCTGTACATCTTCTGTTGGGTTCATCCCGCCTCTGCCAGGCATCGGCACAGAACTCAAAGTCTCCTGACTGACTTTGTTTACTCATTCAGTCATTCATCCATTCATCCATTCCTTCATTCAAAAAATATTTACTGAGGACCTGCTAACTATCATAGTCAATTGATGATGTTTTCTTTGTCTTCAAAGAGCAGACCATTGTAACAGGGAGACGGTTATTTAAGAATAGACTCAATGAATCGCAGAGATAAGGAGTGCTGTGGGATTTAGCGGGAGGAAGCCCATGTGCACAGACGCCAATGACGCCTAGCCCAAGAGAGGGTTTGGAAAGAACATCGGGAGGTAAATTTAAAAGGCAGGCTGGGAGCAAAATCATAAAACACTTTCTGTGCAGAAAGTGGGGGAAAACTGGGGGTTCCACTGAGGAGGATTTTAGAAGGAAGAACCAGCAGAGCCTGGGCAGCGTGTGGGACAGACTAGACAAGGGAAAAGAGCAGAGGCAGGGGCGCCACAGGTCCTAGAACTAGAAAGGGTCTCAGAGAGCAGCCACTGTGAACTCGTGTCCACGTAGAAATAACTCCTATGGGATCTCAGACAGAAAGGACATTTACGTAATACCTTAGAGAAAAATGTGTAAGAAGGGTGCAGTAGGAAGAGAAAAGAAAAGACATATCAAGAATACTGAAAACTGACTAGATTAGAGAATCATGCGGGGAAATGGGACATGAATACACATTATAATACAAGGAATTTTAACATGAAAGACTGACCCTTCATAATTCTGCTGTTTTTGGTTTCTCCTCATTAGTTTTGCAAAATCAGGAAAAATGCGAAGAGCATTATGTAATGGTTACCTTGTAATTCATAAACAAAGAACATGAACTGGTGCTATTCAAAATGATTCCTAATTAGAAATTCTTAATGATCAAAAGGCAGCTTTAAAGCAAGGCAAGACACTAAGTGCGTTTTATGCCCTATTTACTGGCCATTCCTACACATTCTCTTGCCCCCACTTACAAAGCAGCCGCCCAGAACAAAGCCCCGCCCCAGGGACAGGCACACTGTGGCATGAGCCTGACAGGAAAGGCCTGATATCCACAGCGACTTTCTTTGAACTCTTTAGAGCATTTTCTCTCACTCAAGCAGAGACTTAATACATTATTTTAAGAAAATAAGATCTGAAAGGTATTACCAATCTCTTTCACTTCTGGGTGCTTGCTTCTATGGCACATCAATAAACGGCCACCATTCACTAGCTGGATTATTTTTCTTGAGCGACTGACAACTTTATAATAAACTGCCTTTTAAATTCATTAAATGGAAAAGGCAAAAAATGAGGCTCGTGGCTATATAAAGGTTCCATCCCTGCAGGGATGCTGGCAATGCTGGAGGAAGCCACTGCCGCCTGCAGGCTCTGTGCCTCTCTGACCGGCTTGGGGAAGGCAGGTCCACTGTGTCCTTACCTTCGTGAGCAACGACCGTGAGTGTGACCGTGATGCCGGCATCTTTGATCAGCTGAACAATGCTATCGTGGGACAGTTCAATAATGGACTGCCCGTTCACCGCAGAGATATGATCTCCAACTTTCAGTTTTCCACAGCGATCAGCTGGACTTCCTTCTATGACTCGGCCAATTTTATGAGGAATAACTATGGGAAAAAAATCCCCAGGTTTTTCAATTATTTAAGATACCTGTTAGTGTTGGATTTATCATCTTCATCATTATTTTCAAAATTCAACATAATAACATCAAAGAAAATTCTTTAAAAAAAGCAAAAGAAGCACCACATGTGATTGTCCTATCTAAATGTAACTATTTTCATATTTTCTTCCACTTTTTTGCCCATATGCATACTCTTTTATATAGTTGTAAGCATAGCATATAAACTTCTTTGCTGTTTTCCACTTACCATAAACCTTTTTCCAATTTTATAATGTCATCCTAATAATTCTGTTTCAAGGCCACTGACCTCACTGATAATTATGACAATATCTCACTGACCGGATGTTGCTTGTTTGTTGTTGGCCCATTCAGGCTGCATCATGTTTTCGGCTATTTTAGAAACTGCAGAAATGAAGCTATCTTTGGTTCTGTAGAAGGGGCATTTACTCCCACAAGGAACCTTGTAAATAAATGCAGTTCACACTCAAGCTTAGGACTCAGAAGTGACTGGTCAGAAATCCAGGTTCAGTGAAACGACTGACCCTTAAAATGAATCATACTTGGTTCTATAGCAAAATTAATTCCTTTTACTTATGCCTTTTGATCTTTTTAAAATTAGAAAAGCTGAGTGGAATTGGAACATTAAATGTTTAATGTTAAAATTATTTGGTTCATGGATAAAATGCTACCCTGGACGCACAAAGCGGAGTCAAAGCCATTTGCAAAGCCACTCCGCACAGTTCTATTACAACTCTCGCTTGTGATGCTAAAGGCTGTAATAGGCTAACGATTAAGACCCTTCGCTGTTATTAAGGCTTAAAATGAGTTCTCAGGCATTCAGGAAATCTTGTCAAAATATCTTTCACCATTTAATAAGGGGCATTCTATTAAGAAACAAATGTTCCTTCCACGTTTTCTGAGAATTTCCTTACTTAGGTCAGTAAAGTTATCAGGCACTTGGGCTCCTGCTGACTACTGATTGTTATGAATAGGGATAATTAATATTTTAAAGTGGCACTGTGATTATGTTTAATTTCCATTGTCAAATGGGCTCCTTACTAGTATTTCTGAGTCATATCTAGGTGTATGTTAGGGACATTTTAATAAACCTTCATTTGGACTGGAAGTTATTCTTGGCTGTGATTTATGTCCCCACAGACGGTGCCATTCCTTGGCTCTTCTGGGTTTATACAGTGAGAAATTTTATCTTAAAGCAGAGGAAGTCAGTGCTGGAAGCAAGTGCCTTTTAGCTCTGAATTATATCAAGTACTTATTATACCATTTTTCTTACAAACAAAGTGATCAGAAAAGCACCAGAGTAGTGTAGGCTGTGTCCTGTGCCAGGCAGAGGGAGCTGATCACTGAGAGACAAGAGGTGGACATCACAAATATAAGGTAAATCACACAGGGGCCCTGTGGCGGCCGTCCAATCACACCCTAGTTCCTCTCCTCTTAGAGAAGATTTACTTGTCTACAGTGTTCACTCTAGCTCCCCTGAGAAGAACATCGTTCCCCTCCCTGGCACACTGAAAGGGGTTTGTTCAGACTTGGGAAAGTACCAAACTGAATTAACCTCTGAAGTCTCAGTCGTTCCTTTCTCATCATGTGAACAATGTGGCCAAAAGGAATTGGCAAATCTTGGTACAGAACTTCCCGAAGGGTTAATTATCTGGGTGACGGAAGGCAAAAGCGTCTTGGCATTTATAGTAGTACCACCAAAACAGTTAAAAATGACAAGTAGAGCGGTAGAAAGATACCTTGTGAACATTCTCTGAAGGGACTGGGAAGTTCTCAAGGTAACCCCCTAGAGTGCACACAGCTGAGGAAACGACTGAAGTCCTGCCTTGTTGTTGTTGCATACAAAGTCCATAGGCATTGGCCATAAATTTATCGGTCTGCATTCATCTTTGGCCTAAATCTGTCCCTCAGACTGGCCTGTCCAGCTGCTGAGATCACTTTAGTGCTCTTAAAACATTTCTTTTCAGGAAAAGAAAGAACAGTAACTGGAAATGTCCCCTTCTCAAAGAAATCCTTTGCAACCCAACAAAGAAAGAGAAACACTAAAACGTCTGAAGTACTGGAAAAGCAAAAGCTAGCCAAGTCCTTTTGATCTTAAATATAAGTCCAAGTATTCCATTCATTTAGCACTTATATACACTGGGTCCAGCACGGTAAGGATGCTGGGCCAGCATCCCTGATCCTGGAAAAAGTCAACAGCAGAGAATCTCAGAATTTCATAACTGGTATTAGAGATGCTACTGGGAACTCTTCTTGTGACAAATGTCACCAGAAAACGCATTTAATCAGAAGGAAAAAGTAATCTATACTGAGCAGAATACCAATCTATATAACAAGACAAGGTCCATAAAGAATGATCGGTTCTCACAAACAGGTTTCCTGCCTTTTCTCTGTTACGCAGTTTGCGGCAATTGCTCAGTCTCTGAGTGAAAGCTCGTCAGCCAAGCTCACCCCACGACCCTTCTTCTATCTCTAGGAGATGAATGGAGTTCCGAGAAGAACGCCTGCAGGGCTCGCCATTTTGTGAGATGATTAACTAGCATTTCAGTGAAATTATCAATTCTGGTTTCACACCATGACTGAAAATCTCAAGTACTTTATATAAAATTCATTGACAACCTAAGCCTAATTTGCCATTCAGGCTGCTAATTAATGAGCTGCAAACACTCATTTCCTGCCAAACATTAGCGGGTGCCTCAATCTTACATTTTAATTGGGCTTTCTTTCCCACCTCATTACTCAAGTATTGATAAACTTTTAAAAGTTTCTTTAAAAAAAAAGATCAAGAGACAGTGACAAACAATTTTATAAATAACAATGATGATAACAGCAGCAGAAGCTACAACAAGCATCAACAACTAACATTTATTGAAGGTCCAGGCTGAGGGCTTCACATGCATTATCTCTAATCCTTAAAACTCATATGAGACAGGAAGTGTTATCATCATCCTCATTTTACAGAGGAAACTGCGGTTCTTGGAGGGTAAGTAATTTGCCCAAGATGAGACAGAGACTAAAAGACATAAGCAGGGCTTGAATCCAGGTTTGTCTGATTACAAAGCCCAACATTTAATGACACTATCTTATACAGAGATCTACCATCTATGGTACACAAAACCATCAAAATAGTAAGAAATAATTTAAATAAATAAGCATAAAAATATTTTAAAATTTAGTGTAAACAAATAAATATGCAAATAAAAAGAATATATTTAATGTATATTAAAATGTAGCGATACAAATTTTAAATATAAACAAATAAATATAAAAATAATGTTAAATGTATTTAAGTAATGCAACTTATTTTACTGAAGTCCTCTATATCACTTATATCACTTAGTTTTATGGTGAACACTAGATTTTCCCCTAATTTGTGTAGTGCTAGAAAAGGAATATCTTCTATATACAAAGTGGTTAGCATCTATCACACTGAGTAATCATCTTTCACTATTTTTGTTAATCTGAATGCCTAGATTATTATATAGTATTAGAATGAGAATATGATTATCTAAAACAGTTATTTGTTTTTGGAAATAATGATTTCCAATGATACAACATAAAATCCACCTAAAATCTGCTTTCTTTCATTTTTCTGACACAGGCCACATAATCATCCTCACAGCATCAGTGACAGTTCCAGTTCTCAATGTTACCATAGCAACTGCTTTTGGAAAATGGAAACTAGTATCAGTGAGCAGTGACCTGACACTATAGTAATAACTCACCCATGTCAGAGAATCTTCTTCCTTTACACACTTGCATTAATTTTAGAAGGTTTTTGCAAATTGGTTTGGCTCACAACAATTTTCTGAAAGTGTTCTCTCTTTTGACTAAGGTCTTAATGATGATCTAGTCTAAGAGGATCTCACTACCCATGATATAATCAAATCCACCAGCAAAGGCAAGAGCACACTTTCATGTGGTCAAAGATTTTTATCATTTTGACTTGGGAAAATGAAGTTACCAGACAAGCATGATACATAAAAATCAATTTGCTAGTTCTGATCTTATATTCATTTGGATTTCATAATTATATTTAAAGATGATTATTTCTTAGAAACATCAAGACAAGACAAATATTTAATTTGCTGAATCATAACAGCCCTGAACATACTAGACATAACTCCTCCCTTACGGAGGGAATTAACACATACATTCATCTTTCCGAGATGAGAAAATTCTGTTGACTGGGTGCAGGATATTTAGATTAATTTTTAAAAGTTCTAACAAAATTTTTACCTTTCACTGAAGCATATATGAAAGGTAAGAATGCTTCTTATCATTCAAGGTCACTTGATAGCTGGAATATGGCAATTATCATTAAATAATAGGAAAGGACTATTTAAGACATATTTGGGTCAAGACTTTTCTATTAATCTGTTTTGCTTCTTCTCAACTGCTTCCAGCATTTAATTCATTTCTCCAAATTAAAAGAAAAAAACCTATGCCCCCATATTTTAAAAAATTCAGCATTGTCTTCACTACGTCTATTAGGCCACGTCCCTGATATATTGCCACAATATAATCTTGACACAAACTGAGCTAACTAAGACTGAGATGATAGATAAACCTGAAGCCTGGAAGTTTGGGTTCAGATTACCTAAGTTTGACAATAAAGAAAATCTTCATCATTCTTAAAAAGATAAGTCTTTAAGGCAATTTATACATAATTCCTAAATAGTTTCATAAACCCCAGGGAGAGACTCAGAAAACTGAAATTGCAGGGAGGGACAATGGGATACAGTAGCCCTTACCTCCTGGAGGTGGTTTGCTTTTGGAGGTGAGGATGACAAAGCCAAATCCTTCATTTTCTTTTCGTTGCAAGACAACATCATAGGCCTCCTGGGGAGCAGGCCTGGCGGGGATCTCTGCTCGGTTCAGGCGGGGAGATCCATTCTGTGTTGAAATGAAGGCTTGAGAGCTGTCATCCTCAAGTTGTTTCTCTATAATAAACATCAATTTTGATATTTCTGGAACATCATAATTTTTGATAACTGACATATTTTTGTGCTAAGCCTCTCACCAGAAAATTTAGTTTCTAATAACAAAGAATAGAAAAGCAGCGCCCCCCACACACGCTCCAGACATAATCTGAGTGCAGATAGAGGCAGCATCAGTCTGTCTGACTTCTTAGACACTCTCAAAGTATATAACTGGAAAATACACAATGTTATCTTACTTTAAAGGAAGTTTTTGAAAGCTTCTGTGAAATTTGATAGTAAAAAAATTCTTCTTGAAATCGTTTTAATTCCAGCAAAGTTTTTAACCTTGACTAGTAACTTTAACAAAAGTAGATAATAAGAAATGACGCAGTAAACTTCCTTTTAAAATCAACTTTAAATATAATTTAATGCAGTGACTGACATCTGTGACGTCTGGGAGGTCACTGCATCCGGACAGGCTGCTGCCCATTATAGGTTGAGAACAGTTTGCCATCTACACAGGATGTGTCCTATACAATGTGTTTACAACTTCAGTCTCCTGAGTGATGACAGCAGATGAGTTAACCATTAGCCGAAGTCCGCGCCCCAGTATATAACAAGTTGTCCACATGAATAGCAAACTCTCCTAGGCATAGACTGGGTCATATGGCATTCCCAGAAACGGGGCAGTTAACCTACACCTTTTTCTCCTATTCAAGGATAACATTAGAACTTGAGGAAAAATGACACAGTCATAATTGATTTTTTTAAAAAGGCAAATTTTGTGCTATAATTTGATACAAACCATCATTAACAACCACAACATACTGCCATCAAGAAATATGCATATATAAGGTAACTTTATATAAAGTACATATATAAGGCGCAAAATCCATATGATTCTGAGACTATGTTTTAGAATCTCAAAAAGTGCCACCAACATCCAATCACTAATGAAAAATAAAGGATCTCTGTTGGTATCATGCACGGTTAGAATGAAATGGCTAAATGCCTCCAAAATATCAAACTACTAGGAAACTTCTTCATGATCTTTTCCGGGACACAGCCAACCTCTAAGTTGTATAAGATCACATTTTTTACTGTATGTGGTTATGTTCTGACTCCAGCACAACCAAACAGAGGCATTAAAATGGTATGCATCTTTAAATGCCTGCTGTTTACAAAGAGAGGCAGGCTACTTTGGATGCTCCAATCAAAAACTCAGTGCCTCCTTTCAAGAGTAATACAAATATTCCTCAAGTCAACAACATTTACTGATGTCCACGCAGTGCCAGGCAGGCACTCTTCTAAATGCTGGGGATATAGTGGATAATGAAATGGATAAATACCCCAACTTTCATGAGGCTCAGATTCTTGTGCTATAGGGTTGTTTTTTAAAATTTTAAAGTGGCAATAATTCACTTCTAAAAATTCCTATTTAATATTCCCAAAGCTATTGATGAGAAAAATGTAAGAGAGAATCATATCCTAGTGTAATGGTTTAGACCCCGGGCTCTGTAATTAAACTGCCTATTTTAATCCTGGCTCTACTACTTACCAGCAGTGTGTCTCAATCTTTCTGTGAGTAATTGTAAAACTAGGTAATGACAATATTTACATCATGGTTTTGTAAAGATTAAGTAAAAGAATACATATGTCCGGGACATAGTAAGCACTCAATAAACACTAAATCATACTAAAACTTCTCAAGTAGAAACATTCTGTCCTCTTTGAATATTTGGGATTCCATCATGATCCAAAAATCTTTTGAAATTCAGCTAATGGAATATCTTGGTATGACTAAATGTGTATTTGTTTTTAAGAAAATAGATTTAACCTGATACTCCCATCTACAACACCACAGTGGGAAAATGTATCAATATATTAATATAATCTTAATATAGAGGCCCAAAACTTATTTCTCTTTTTTTGATAGTAGTATTATTTCTGGATCCTTTTGACCTTACATGGCCTTCCACACTGAGGCCATGGATCACACCAAATGGGTTATCTCATACACTATTAAACATAATAAACTAACCTGCAAAACCACATAGAAAATGGACTAAGTCTCTTTGTTTCTTCTTTAACTTATCAGAGGAGGAAGAGGTTCACATACCCCCACAGAAGATCCTTCTTCTGACGGTTAATAGCACGTGGCCATTTCGAGCAGCAGTGGTCATCAGGTCTAAGACTTGTTTGTGTGATTTCCCTTTAACAGGAATCCCATCAATGCACATCAGTTCATCAGCAGCCCGGAGCCGACCATCCTTCTCAGCTGCACCCAGAGGAATGATGGCCCCAATATATATCTGACAAGGCAACAAAGTGGAGGCTGGTCTACACAGTCTACTGAGACCTAGGGAGATCCTTAACTACTAAGTTAAGGACTTCCCGACCCAGTACCGTACAAACCAACAGATTTTTGCAGTTTAACCACGAAAACAGTCATATTTTAGAAAGGTGATATCTTAGAAAGTGGCCATTTTCCAAAATGGCACTTCCAGTGACCGCACTATGTAATCCCTTCTAGATTCTCTGGGGCGAGTACAAAGAAGACAGATAACACAAAGTTGTCCAGAAACTTAAAAGTAACAACATCACTTCCATCACTACAGCAAAACAAACACATTAAACTCAGAAGATGCAATTCTGTGGAGTGGCTACTAAAAGTAAAAAAGTCTACTGGATGCCATCAGGAAAGATTCTCTACACATTGTTCACAGCAACTGGGATAATTCTTGTGATACTCCCATCGCACACGGCTATCAGTGCAAGCTCAGTAAATACAATAGAGAAACATTTCTTGTTCCTAAATCTCAAAGCAGTAAATATCTTAGGGGAACAGAGTGGCCTGAGCCTCACTTGGATCTATGGGGATCTAGTTCATTCTGCTTGCCAGCAAGGAGAATCCCGTAATGAGGTAATCCTGAATGTTCGGGCTAGTTTCAGAGTTGCTAAAACCTGCCACTAAGGGAAAAGAAAGGTTTCTTCCAAGTTGTTTGAGAAAAAGTCTTAAAATGTCTAAGTGAAACACTATGAGTATCAATAAAACAGGAAGCAGTAAAACAAAACTATATCTACCACCAAGAACAACCAAGCATCTGTTATTTGTCCCATAGAGGGCGACCTGCCTTATGCTTTACTTGTCTCTGATGAGTGTTTTACCTGCGACCAATATGATGAATTAGAACATAGTAATACTATATAAGTCAAGTGTTCTATTCAGAAATAGAAGGAAGCCTGTCACTTTAAAAGATTATTGTTATTCACCTAACTTCCAAACATGATAATAATGTAGTCTTTCTTGATATCATACAAAAAAAATTTAAAAATTCTTTGTCATTCAAACTAAGGGCAAAACTTCAAAATAAAACCCACTACATTTATTCCTTAAACTCACTTTATATGAGAATTGTGTATAAATAAAATTCTAGATTTTAAATGCTTTCCAAACATAACCCTTATGCTTTCTGGACAGAAATATTAATTATTTTATATTCTTCTAGTTTCACAGGTAACAGATGAAATGGCATGCAAAGTACTGAGCATGAAAACGTCAAACCATTTATAAGATTGGGTGACATAATACACGCAGGCTCATGTCAG
The DNA here is from genome assembly GCF_037783145.1 of Equus przewalskii. Taxonomy (NCBI): domain Eukaryota; kingdom Metazoa; phylum Chordata; class Mammalia; order Perissodactyla; family Equidae; genus Equus; species Equus przewalskii. The sequence continues at coordinate 5,955,454 of NW_027228750.1, forward strand.
AAGATAGAGTGACTGTGGTAAATTGGACTTTGGGTTTCTTAGAGAAGAAAAATGTCTTAAAATCTGTTTAACGAAGGCAAAGGGAAATAAAATTTAAAATAAGCTTTGAGTACACAGAGAAATAAATTAACTAATTACTGTCCAATTTACAGCTGATATATTCAGTTTTTACCTAACAGTTTTAGCCTCAGCTACACCAAGTTAACTGACAGACTATGACACTAAGAAGTTCTTCCTCATTTTAATGAAACTGTTAAAGACAACAAAATCTTAAAAAAATCAAACAAAACAAAAACACCAGATACAACACCAAATCATCCCTTAAAGTTTCAACAGAAGCAGCCAAATTCCAAAGGACTTAGACTCACAGGCTGGTCAGGCCCATCTCCTCCCAGCACTCGGAAGCCAAACCCTGACTCCTGTTTCCGAAGAAAAACATCCAAGTCTTTGGTGTTTGGTGCTAAGGAAAACCAGAAAATATAAAAAATAAAATAAATACTTTCATTTATTCTGAAAACATTAAAGTAAAACAAAGTTCAATATTTAGTAGAATAATGTTATAGAGTTCAATAAACTATAACCTCAGAACTTTTTGATACATGAAAATTTACACAAGAACATGACACCACACATAAAAAATTCAACCATAAATCTTTGTTTTGAGCTCTAAACAAAACTTTGTATCAAGATATATTAGGACTTCCAGGCACTCAATATTACACTGCCAATAACTCCTAATGCTTTCAAATCAATATTATAATATTAAATTCAGAATTATCCAATTTAAGTTTGATATTTGGTACATACAAATTGTCTAAATTAACACTTGGGCAAATCCTAGGAAAAGGGAGCCCATAAAATAACTTAATTCTACTTCTAAGCTAATACATTTGTCTCAGAAAAACATTACATATGAACTGCTTACTTAGCCTAGTTTTGCAAAAGACAAAAAATAAAAGACAATAAATAAAAGCTAACGCCTACTATTAGCCCCATTTTCTTGGGGAAACTAAATAACTTGCCCAGCGTCACACAGCAAGTAAATGGCCAAGCTGAGATTTAAACCCAGCTTGATTTCCAGGGTCCAGGATCTTAACTCACCCCATCCTGCCCCCAAAGGTCAGGTCACAGTCATCAGAATATAATCAGAAAAATCTACTTCAGGACTAAAATTTTATCTCTGGGAAAATATTAATGTTATTTACAAGTAAGAAGTATTTGCTAGAAAAGGAAAAGGAGAAACATGCCACGGAACGATGAAGTATGTCCTATTAAAATCATAGAGTTACAGAGATAAAAAGACTCATGAGCCCAACTCATTAATGTTTTGGGTGAGGCCCAAAGGGACTGAACCATTTATACCAATACTCAGAATGTACCAGGCTATGAATGGGAAGTCTGAAGAAAGGGATTCTCCACAGTCACTCTAATTTAAATTATTTCTTTGCTGCGTTTACACCTGATTTTCATCTTTCTAAATATGGCCTAGGACTATCAAGCTAAAGACTTGCAATTGGTTAAATAAGTATGAAGGCAATTATATATAATACTTCCACCTGGGCACATCTTTTCCAAGGTCGATTTAGATCTAGTTCCCAAAGACAAATTAAAAAAAATTATTTCTACTTAATCTGCAATTTTACTCTGGAAAAGATGTACCCTCAGTACGAAAATGCATTTCTGCCTTAAGCACTCTCTCATCATCTCTCAGCCGGACTCCTCCAAGGAGTCCACTCTTTGGATTCCTCCTCGATTGCACACCCTTCCTCAGATTGCACACCCCTCTGATTACCATCCTCCATAATCCTGCCAGGAAAATCTTTCTGCAACACAAGTTCAGCAATATCATCGCTACAGTTAAAACCATTCCGTGGCTCTCTTTCTCACATGACCAACTCCAGCGTCCTCAGAATGGCATAAGCCGCCCTCCACTGCCCGCTCCCGCTCGCCCCTCTGGTGTCCCTTGCCAACCACACCCAGCCAAACTGAACTACTTGGAGAACGCAGGTCACGCAAGGTCAATGTGCAAATGTTATTTCTTCTTTCTTTCCTTTTTATCTGTCCCATAAACAGCTCTTTGTCTCTGAAGACTTGGTTAAAGCTTAACTTCCTATATGAAGCAGTATCTGACACTTCCTACTACCCACAGTGGTAAAACTGACCGTTTTCTACTTTGAATCCCAATTCATCCAGTTCATCCTTCTATTACTGCATCTGTTAGGCTTATTTGTACTTATTTGATTACATATTTGTATTTTCCGTTTAGGTTAATCATCTTTTTTTGGGTGCAAGGCCTATGTAACCTATTTATCTCTGTATTCCCATTACCTCCGCTGGGTGTTGTATAGATAGTAGGCACTTAACACCCAGTTTTGAAAAGAATGAATGAATGAATGTTGAATGTAAATGAAGAAGCCCAGAGTCATACTAAAATGGGAATGAAGGAATAACTTTTCCATATGGTTTTGAAAGATGGGAAAGTTTTAAAAATAATTCAAATTTATTTTGTTGCACACTCTCCTGAAATATTCCACAAGTACTTACGTTTATCTTCATACAAAGTCTTAGATTTCAGGTAGACCTCAGAAGGATCCAGTTTCGGGGATCCTGACCTGATAATGCTGGGTGGAAAAGGCATAGGCTGGGGAATGGGCTCATTTATGGCCTCCAAACTTCCTGAATTTTCCTTTTTATCTGTTTTCTGAAATGGAAAAGGGCCTTACTTAGCATTTTAAAAAACCAGATAGTTGATAGTTCATAAAACTGTTGTCTGAACCAGATATGTCAACTGATTGCGGTTGTGTAGGTGGCCGCATCAAAGCCACAGCATGTTTGCAGTCTTACAGGACTTCACCTTCACAGCTGTGTGTATTTGGTTAAAACACGTTTAACTTAAATTAGAAAAAGTTTATAATGATGTCAACTGAAGGGCCTTAATTAGTTCTATGTTTAAGCAATCTTGCCCTTTTCTTCACCACCGAGACACAAATTGACTTTAAGAAGAAAATAAATAGGGACAAGACACAATGCAGTACTTCTAAGTAACACCCGAGGAAGATGCTGAGAGAACACCTTCATAACATTCTTGACAAACCCCCTCCCCACTCACTGAATTTAATTTCCAGCAAAGATGCTGGAGGCAATATTCCTTCTAAGAGGATGGAATAGGAAGTGTTAACTCTAATTTAGGTTATAAAGATGACACTGTGAAAACCCTGCACAGCCAATTCAAATATATTAAGGAAAAATGCGCCATGCCAGGCAATCAGATAAGGGAAAAGAGAGAGCAGATTTTCATATTTTTCCCATTCAGACAGAACTTTCCCAAAAAATATCCAAGTAAAATGACTTCTTTAATAAAATTTTTAAAATGAAATGTAATAAATAGCCTAAGAAAATAAATAATTCTGTTTTGAGAACAGCTTGTTATCCTGAATTACTGTATAGAAGAGGGAGATTATTCTGTGATAAAATAATTAATGCTGACTAGAATGCAGGAGCAGCAGCTTGTCGGGGAGTAGGGAGGGGACTGTCACTACATAGTGTTGTACCAGAGGGGACCCTTCACAAACCCAGACCCAGTCAGATGTCAGGAAGACAAGAGCAGCCTCCTTGCCATTTCCCCACATCTCCTAGGATTCTGTCAGGGCAGGGAGAGGTCATTAGTTATAAGGCATTAGGGTCACCAGGCTGCACTGGCATCCATTGTGAAACAGATACAGTAGCCCAGAAGTTAAAAATGATCACTGGAAGAACCAGAAATGTCGAAAAATACAGTGCAATTTTTAACTGAATAGGCAAAAAGAACTTCTGTTTACACTGGACCTAAGTAGGACAGTCTATAAAAGTGTAGAGTGTTTCCTTCCTTTTGATCCATAAGATGGCTAACTTGCAGAAGATCCTCTTGGTGGGCTAGAACAAATGAATCCATCTTATATCTGATGGTCTTTCTTTTAATAACCTATGGTTTATGGTTGGAAGCCCATCTCTGAATTGTGAGATGACAGACCCCAAATCAAGAAACTAGAATTAAATTAGGATTTTATATCCATAGCCACATAATTGTACTATATAACTACTTATATAGTCTAAGTATAGTACTTATATAGTATAGTACTTATATAGCATAGTATAGTATAAGTATAGTACTTATATAGTATACAAGTACTTATATAGTGCAATTATGTACTTATATAGTCCTTAAATAGGCTACTCAATTATTCCAAAAAATGCCAAAGAACACTGTTTCCAGTCTGACAGCCTAACCACTGTGATAGCAAGCAAATTGAGCACAGAAGGCCACAATGACTCTAGAAAGTCCTGTTTGGTCCTAAATGTAAGAAGGTTATCTAAATGTGGGTATTCACAGTCCCGTGAAATTATGTGAAGCTGCCATGTCTTCTCTTTGGGCATCAGGGAGAGGATGTAACAGTTTACCATCTTCCCTTAACTTCAGCTACTTCTTATCTTGCTCCTCTGAAACACGAAGAAAGCAAAAGGACCCCTAAATAGGCACTTCAATGTGCCCACATTTTACTATGTAGAGAACAGCATTATTGGTAGTATGGGCCTCGAGTAATAGAAATACCTAACCAGGAAAGCAGCCTCCTCTCTGGGCGACTCTTTCTAACTCACAGGCTTCCCTAGAGTTTCTGATACGAGCCCAGGGCAGTGCGCCTCCTGCCTTCTCCCAGTCGGCAATCACCACCACAGAGGGCTGCTCTCACAGAGGGCAACACGGCATCACTCTCGCTGTGCTGGGAAGGAGCATTTGAGGACCACTGCATACTCACCATTTTGGCAGTTTTAGTTGGTGAAGGAGGACCTTAAAAAAAATGAGCCAAATTTTAAAAACAGAGGTAGCATTCCCAGATCACAAATATTGCTAACATTTATGATAAAACTAGCTTCAACTTTTAGTAGGCTAGTAAATTCTATATCCAACACCTCCTATGTGCCATGCTTTATACATATGTTATCTCATTTCATTTCTATGACAATCCTAAGGCATAATTGTTACTACTGTTTTATAGATAAGGTAAACTAAGATTCAAATAGATTAACATTACTTCCTTACACCATAGAACCAAAGGGTAGCAAGGCAGGAAACTATCACACCTCTCTGGCACCAAACCCTGGTCTCTTTCTCGTATTTGTCGGAACCCTGGATGATCTCCAGCACTCACAAAGAGATTTCCACCTGACCCGGAGCACATTCTACCACGTCACCCAGAGAAGAAACGAAAACAGTTCAAAGAAATAAGAATAATGAAAAATGCCCCAAGGAAGTTACACTGCTCATTTGCCTCAAAAATGAAAACTAAAAGCCAGAGAGTTAAGTGTGAAGGGCTAAATTTTATTTTTTAAAATACTAGCCACTCACAGGTATAAATTTAAGAAAGCCCATTAAAACACAACTTGGTGATTAGTCCTTGGAACTGGATTTACGTCTGGGAGCCGTTCAAGTCAGCTGATGACCTTGGAAAGTAAAAATTATACTTCTCTCACAAGAGTACTGTGGGGTTTAATTAACATTTATGAACAGATACTAAAGCTTAAGATGAAAGCTTTATGAGCACAAGTTATCAGGATTGCTCTCACAGAACAGATTCACACACCGTCCAACATCATTCTGCTTCTTCACAGAGACGCCAGCTCTTTCAAAGAATCTTTGGTACATTACAGAGGCCCAGAGGAAGTACCACTGGTTGAAAGGGTCAATTTCTATTATTGTCATCATTTCATTTGAAGTAGCACAATGCTGTGACTCTCACTAATCATTAAAGCCATAAATCAGATTTTAAAAAGAATATAGAGGGAGAGAAACCCATAACAGACACAAATGAAACCACTAAAAACTGAAAAAACTGCCGCAAAAGATACTGCTTACGGAAGCGGTCAGACAGAACCTTCAGGAAAATGCACACTAACTACTACTTAAGTCTGCTAGGAAAGAGACATTCTGACCTGTAAGGAAGGACAATTAGCTGACAAAAATGCACGAGCAATGCAGATCTTTCCTTGTTGTACTTTTACTTACCTCCTCTTAAGATAAGCAATGGTACATCTGCACCTACTGGAAACTGCTTTAGCACCTCCACCACTTGGAGATGTGTTAAATTCTGCACATTCTGATGGTAAATTTCCTTAATTATATCCCCCTTCTGTAGGCCTTGACACCACTGACTATCCAATATCATTTTCACCTTCTGTCCAGTTGGGCTGTCAGCAATTGCAAACCCAAAGCCTTTAGGGCCCTTAATCAGAGGGATAGTCACTAGTTCAGGCTGGGAGCTGCCTGATGATGCCATGGATGCTCTCTGCTCACTCGGATCTGATAGTCCATTGAGACGATCACCAATCAAGGTGTGTCCTGATTTTCCATTCTGGTCCAGAACCATTGCTCCTGACTTAAAATCCTGAGTATTCATGCAAGTCTCTCCCTTGGTTAATGACTGTCCGTTAATGACAGGAGTAGCAGCAACAATGTCCACAACAGGATCTTCATTGTCATCAGGAAGAGGATAACCACGACACAAAGTGAGGTTTACATACTGATTGACAGGTACCAATTGAAACATCTGGACAACATCTGCATGAGTGTGACCAAGGACACAGTTGCCATTGATGTCTACAATAACATCACCTGGTAAAACAAAACCATATTAAAAATATTAAAAACACCAAATAAGTTAATTTTTTGTTGGGTGCAGGCAAAAATACCTTAAATTTTGCATCTAAATATGAATTCTGCAAACCTCTTACTGTTCACTAACTGCTGAAAAAATAGATTTCAAACACAGATATGGCATTTTCCCTTTTGAGATTCCTCTCTAAAAAGAATATACAAATACATAAAATCATAATTATGATTGTGGCAGAGAGTTATGACCTCAAGCTCAAGTGAATTATTTAAAAAATAAGTGCAAATTCACATTATCATTGTTAGTATATCCTCTAAGTGGCCTAAGTGGCCATACAAAGCTAGGGACATTGTAGCAGGTATTCAGTAAACAGATGAGGAGCAAATACCTCCACAGGCTACTTGTACAAAAAGGCAATCTTTAAATACCACCTTATTTCTTGATTTTAAGAAGCCATTGATTACAATGTACTTAAAAATTCATTCTAGTTTGAAAAATGTAGGGCTGAAGATAAGAATAATGTTAAGTCATGAGTGTATTTTATTTTAGCATTCTTCTTTTTGTAGAGATTTTCAATTTATTGTAATTCAGATTTCAAAAGGAGAAACAAGCAACAAAAAATTCAACACAGGCTAGGAACATATTATTTAAGACATTGAAAAGTCAGCTAAATTAATCCTTGTAAAAGCTGATTTTACATTATGGCCACTTTGGGTGCAGAATCATTACCACTTGACATTCATCAGTTGTGTATTTTTTTTAATGCGTCTTAACTTTTTAAATCTGTCCTCTGATGTCTCATCCATTTGCTGCTTTTATTTGAATATGATTATTTAAAAGGTTATTGCCAAATAAAGGTGCTTTAATTTGTTCTGATTGCATGTAGGCTGTAAAAAATCAACATGAATGGTATTTAAAAACAAATGTTAGTCTGTAGAAACTTGTTTCATGATCTAAGAAGATACAAAATTAGACTAATTAGAAAGTTTTGACATTTCCTCCCCGGTTAAAGTTCCCAGAATTTTCATGGCAGTATTCTATTGCTATGCAAATTAGATAAGAGTTTTAGACGAATCTGAATCTATATTAGAAATCCTGACAGCATATACAATAGCTACAAAATGTGTTTCATGGACAAAATATTTAAAAAGTCGAAATTGAGAACTTTTGAAAATAAGTTGCTATCTGCCATCAAAAGTACTACGACAGTTGAATCGTCCAAATGAGGGACATATTTACATGGTACGTGAAATAACAGAGGATTAGAAAAGTCTAGCAAACAGTGCAAGAAGCAACCTCAGTGGAATATTAAAATCTTTCTGGAAAAAAGTGCTTAAACCTCCCCCATAATCAATAACGATTCTAGAACATCCTCTAACCCCTACAGCCAGAAACACTGTCAGCCATATAAAAATATCTAACAATTGCCAAGTAAAGACTTTGGGGAAACTATACAAAAGACAAAGTTATACAACACTATAAAAACGGTAATATTCATTTCTATAATTATTAACATAGCAGTTTAATTTTACTAACAACCAGTAAGACTAAAGAAGCAAAAACAAAAAAACAACCTCGGGAAAAAGCTGTGAGATATAACAATTTGCTCAGTATCACTATAAACATCACAATGGATCATTTTTCAAAAAAGATTATAGGTAAAAGTTAGTTCCAAAAGTACCCTACATAATCAAAGAAAATCAAACAATCAGATATTTTCTGAGATGGTTAATAAATCTTCAGCTCAGTACAGCCAAAGAGTTATCTCAAAATTATACAAACTATTCAAACAATTCATAATTTTAACATATTTTCTCAAGTTTCCACTTATTTGTAAAAATGGCCTTTCCTCAAAACTAGTATGTATTTAATTTAGAGGATAAACTATGTTAATACAGGAATCTCCCTCTTCAGTCATATAATTTAGTTCTCTCTCTTTAAATATGTAAATTACATATAAAATATAGACATATATAGTTATCACATATGTAAATATATATGTACTATATATAAACTACATATATAATATATAGTTACTATATATGAATATATATTTCTTGTATATGTTAGAGATATATAATATATATACAAAACCTTTTCACTACAATTTTTGTTATAGTATTACTACTCTTCGAGTAATTCTGAAAAGTTTTTTACCTGGTGCAATTTTCCCATCCTGAGCTGCAGGACCATCCTTCAGCACATTTTTCACTTGCAGGAACTCATCAGGCCTGTCTCCACCAATAATGGTAAAACCAAATCCCATTGTGCTTTTTTTCAACGATGCTCGAAGAAGAACACCTTTAAGCTGGGATGGATCTCGAGTAAAGTGTGATTTTTCCACATCTGTGCCAAAATGAGAAATGGGTTTGAGAACAAAAATAATTAAATGAATACAGCCCTCAAAAACTATCTTTTAGATTGTCTGTATAACAAACCATACAAGAAAGAAAATGAGAGAGAATCTAATGTTATGGAACAGTTAAAATTTAAATTCATAAACGAAATCACTGGAAAAAACTTAGCTAATGAATCATTTCTTCTTTACAGGACTCTTCTATATTATGTGAAAGGTAAAATCACCTACTTTATCTCCTCTTCATTGCCTTGTTTGTACTTACTTTTTCTCACTCCAAAGAATCCTTTATATGAAGTCAAAATGATGTATTTGGGTTGTTTCCATTTTTTGGCTATTATGAATAATGTTGCTATGAACATTCACATACAAGGTTTTGTGTGGGCACAAATTTTCACTCCTCTTAGGTATATGCTAAGAGTAGAATTGCAGCAGTGTCATAAACATACACTAGTAACTATGCTTAACATTTTGAAGAAGTGCCAAACTTCTCCAAAGTGGCTGGGCCATTTTACATTTCCACCAGCAATGTATGAGGCTTCCAATTTCTCCACATCCTTGCCAACACTTGCTATTGTCTGCGTTTTTGGTTATAGCCATTTGAAACTCATTTCTTCTCATGGCTGCCTACCCCTACAACCTCTTCTCTTGTTAGTACCCAACAAATACTCTATGCTCTAGCCATTCCTATCTGCTCTCTGGCCCTTGGACCACCATTTCATGCATCTATGGTTTTATATGTTCTGTTCCTTCTACCTGATATGCCTTCTTCCTCCTCTAAAATTTCTATCTGCCTGATTTAAGTGCCTCCCTGGCACTTTGAGACCCAGTTCAAATGTGTCGTCTTCTGCCTTGAAAGTTTCCCTGCCCCCTCAACTGCCTTCACCAAAGCAGAGTTGAGCTCTCCCTCCTTTATGCCACCTTTGTACCTTGTATATCTCTATTAATAACAATGAAGGCTATCAATTATTGGTCACCATGTGCCAGATACCATTGTAAGCACTTTATATGCATTATTTTGCATACTCAGAATCACCTTAAGAGGTTAAGTACTATTATTATTCCTATGTTATAGATGAGGAAATACAGGCACTAAGATCTTGTTTAGGGAACTCACCCAAGGTTACAAGCTGGGATTCAAACCTGCTCCACCCCTTGTACATTTAACTTCTCTTCTGGGATGGCACCTGTCATCATATACTGTAACAATTAGTTTCCTATACTAGAATGTGAACTCTTGAGGGCAAGACCTGTCTTACTCCTAATCATTTCTGAATATCATGTGCTAATTAGCAAAGTACTTGGCATATAGTAGGTGCTCAAAAGTATTTGTTGGACTATAAATATTTGCTAAATCAAATGTAAAACTTAGGGGAGGGGATTACGTTTTTGAAGAGTAGTTATAAGAAAGAACTGTTTCTCTCAGGGACAAAAGAAGTGGGACATCTACTCGATTACTATGATATGAGCATATAGACCCCCGGTTATTAATGACAGATGGAGAAGGGAGATGAGATGGAAGGAATGAGCAGAATGTAAGAAATTCCTAGGCACTTTTTTCAAAATACACGGAGCTAGGCTCATCAAAACCTCAGGACCTATATATTTTAAAAATGCTCCCCAAATGATCCTGATATTACTAATACCTCACCATCCCAATTGAGAATCACTGATGTAGGCAAATAATATGGTAGATTTATTTAGTATTTGTTCATAACAGTTAATGAAGAATCCTGAATGGTTACTGACATTAGACTAGACAATTAACTTGGGAGAAGCTCATACTGAATTCGAGGTCTAATACTGGCCTGTCCTTAAACATTAGGAAACAATCCAGTCTTCAAATCAAAACCTAAAACCCATAACAAAGCTATTTAATCCCTTCTCCCAACAATTTCATACTTTTATATAAGCAGCATGAGAAAAATATCAGTATTCTCAAAATGTTCAGATATTTTATTAAAATTAATATGTTTACAAAATATGATTTGCAAAAATTAGACATTCTCTGTTGAATTTCAAAGTCCCAATACTAAAAAGTTCAAACATTTTTATTAGTTCAGTACATAAATCTCACAAGTTATTCTTGGAAGGAAAGATTGAAGAAAAACTTCTACCTGGTTTTGATGACCCAGTATCAGCCTGTCCTAACTGCTTTTTCCTTTTGGCTTCATCCACTGGATTTTCAAACTGGGTTTTCTGGTTAAGGTGACTGTAAAATGTAGAAAAATACACATTTCAGGTTAAGATGAAAGAGATTATTTTTAAGTAGACTATTATACCACTCCATCATCATAGTTTAAAGGACAAATATGTATCATTAGGCTATGGAACACAGAAGCTGAAAGATCACAGTGGAAGGGCTTTTTGGCAACTAAAGGCCCATAGAAGTCAAAGCTGCTGAAGCATTCACTATAGCTGCTTCATAAACGTACCCAATATAGCCAATAACAGTTTTCAAAACTGCAGTCGAAGGCCTCCTATCTAATGCAATCACAACTGTTGGTAACTGATAGGCTAATTTTTTTAAAAGACAGTTAATGGTAGGACGGCTTTAATTTAAGTTTCTCTAAAATGAAGCAGCTGTAGAGACACTTTTAAAGAAATCTGAGTACAGAAGTTTTCTAGAAGTTTACTATTACTTTTCCAACTAACTCACCCATATCAATTTAGCAGCAACTAAGAAAGAGATTTGCTCTTATCAAATTGTATCACAGAACAACTCTTCCACATTTAAATTTCCTCATAATTATATAATAATTAAATGAATTCTATAATTACAATATAAGTTTAACCAGTATTTCTGATTTGGGAACATTCACAACGGACTCCTGAAAAGCATACAAGACTGTGGGGGAAAGCAGAAGAGCACAGGGAGACTAAGAGGGTAGGAGATCAGCCAATGGTAGTCAATACACTATGCGTGATGGTATGTTTTACAGAGAGAACACAGCATTGGTTATTCCGGAAAGTCAGTTAAGCGGAAGTTGGTTAAGAATGCAACTATTGTACAAAAGATGTTTAAGACCACAAATAGGTCTAATAGAGAAGCAACAGGAATTATATTCTAGCACTTCCATAGTGCAAATATATTTCAGCCAAATGACATGCATTTTCCAATAGCAACCATTTTAACAAGAAGTGACATTAGTGAATAACAAAAATTAAACATCAAATCATGATAATTTCAGGGGCCAGCCACGTGGCGCAGTGGTTGAGTGTGCATGTTCCACTTTGGCGGCCCATGGTTTGCCAGTTCGGATCCCGGGTGCGGATGTGGCACCGCTTGGCAAGCCATGCTGTGGTAGGCATCCCACATATAAAAAAGTAGAGGGAGATGGGCATGGATGTTAGCTCAGGGCCAGTCTCCCTCAGCAAAAAGAGGAGGATTGGCGGCGGATGTTAGCTCAGGGCTAATCTTCCTCAAAAAAAAAAAAAAAAAATCAGGAGAATTTCAGATTAAGATTGTCTTTAGATAGACTGAATATTACAAAACCTACATATAAATAGTCATACAACTTGGCTAATTACTTTGCCATTTGTGAACATTAATGGTGGTGATGGAGGAGGGAGCAGCAGGGGCCAAAAAAAAAAGAAACCTTCACAGCAAAGTATGCTAGCTTTCTCTTTGTCCTTCAGGCTTCTAGTGCAGTATTAATCCTGCAACAGATGTGGTTATTTAGTTTCAGAGCTCTAAATATGGCAAGTTCTATCTGATACTCTTTGGGTTCTGATTTCACTAAAACTCAAGTTTAAGTATGCTTCTGCTTCTTATGATGGGGGGCACCTCATCAACTGAGTTAACTGCTTAAATCTCTGTGAGAATGAAGATCTTCGCTGTTAAATTAGGTACGTTTACTATTATTATTTACTAGGTACTGACATTTTACAATAAAACAACTAGAAACTGACACTTAGAAAAGAATAAACCTGTTTAGAAAGAACCTTGGCTCACTTTAACGTCATCAGCCAGAATGACCCACTTTGCCACCTAGGCACTAGAACATAAAAAGCAGTAACTTGTATTTATACTCTCTGTAATGTGTGGGAGAAGAGAGTAGAAGTATGCAAATGAGTAATCTTTTTCCTGAAAATTCTCTGAGAAAAGAATGTAAGATTTTAGTAAAGAGAGTAATAACATCTGTCACCTTAAGACTACCTAGATTTAAACGCCACCCAAAAGACAAAACAAAAAAGTAAAGACACTCTCCTTTTTACTTACTTACACCCACAACATTATAAAGATGTAACAACTTTGTTTTCCCTATAACTAGCTATGGGAAGTAAGAGAGGAGAATATTATGGATTATCAGAAAGATTAAACAAGGGTAGCAAACAAGCACAATTAAATATATAATATTTTGATTCTCATCTATATTAAAATTTTTCATATAATATATGGATTTTTAAAATTGATCTCAACAAATCATTATTCTTTCATGAAGAGCTGGAGATATTAAAGCAGACATATATGTTGACTTCGCCACCTAAGTGCGTCAAGACATTTAACGCAATACAATAAGACAAAATTTCTAAATATATAAGCATTCTTATGAAAGGCCTGCCACTACATTTTTGGAACAATTTTATTTTCAGAAATAAATTAATCCATTTCAGAATCTCATCCTCTAAAGTAAGTACCTATAAAGAAACTGCCATTGCAGTTGGTGTTACTACTACAAGGCTCCTGCCAAGAGCAAACACTGTGCCATCTGGTTTGACAAATTAAGAGAGCCAAAGAGTAGCCATTCAAGTAACAGCTTTTTATCTCCATCAGTAAACTCACTGCAGATTACTATGGTCGAGATTCAAAACCTAACTAATCTGGGAATCAAGCCACACTCCACAGCTCAGCTGACTCCATACTATTGTGCATCTTGAGTACAGCCTGCTCTTTCTTAACCTAATAAATTACCCTCCTATAAAATGAGCTCATTCTGGGAACAATCATACAAAATCATGTCACTGCTGCTGCTGTTGCTTCTAATTCAGGCTATTTCACCCACCTCCATGACAACTGGGAGCAGGTCACTTCAGGATTTGCCCTAAAGTTGCTTCAATATTATATCTTTGCTTAATGGGAACCAGACCATTTAGCCCAAGATTTTACAACAGGCAAATAACTTTCACCTTTTGACCATGTATTCAAATTCACTTGGAATAAACAATGAGAAAATGAGAATCATTATCTCAGAAATATTCAGCAGTGTCAATGGCAAATAATAATAGTCAATTGAAGCCCAATTTAAATAGACTAAACTACAAAGGAAAAAAAAAGTCCCATAAAACCTTTTCAGTTGGCCTTCAAATATTCCTTTGACTTGAAAACTGGTTTCTTCATTTCTTTATTTTAACTAAATAAGCTTTAGAAAAAAATAACAAAAGAGCTGCTGTATACTTTTCACATCACAGTATGATGAAAATATTAAATAACACAATGGAAATAAAATCAGCATAGCCTTTCAATGGAACCAAAATATTGACACTGTGAAGTTATATACCTAAGGGTCAAACTACCTGAGGTGTTTTCTTAGGGTACAGTTAGATTTTTAAGAAATCATTCCAAAAATCTCCCCAACCACAATGACTCAAGTAACAACCTACACATTACAATAAAGACTAGAGTTACAACAGGACTCAGACTTATTTACTTCATGCAAACAAGTGATGAAAAATAAATAAGCAATCACAAAACTAGAAGATTCTCCTGTTTGCTATTTTTCTAGATAATAATACCATTTTTCCTTCACCATCTAGGCAGTAGATTCAGACTCCTAGTTTCCAGGTAAACAGTAACGTTTCTGATGCAATTATTTGCCTAGTACTACATGCCTGAGGTCAAAATTCTATCGATGGCATCCAGAAAGAAAGCAATCCCAATGGTCATAACCATGTAGCAATTAGATAAATGAAGAAAATGGAAAGAAAAATTAGATGTTGACGTTATCCTAATTTCTCTGGCTAACATAGGCAGATGTTTGGTGCTCCACTCCAACATATACGTATGTTTAAATTTAACCATAACAGCTGTGTAAGAAGCAACTTTCACCTTCAAAAAGAATACTAAGTTTTCCTTGATTAAGTCCTCAAGTGAGAGAACACTTTCAATCATATACCTCAAAACTTTGGATCATTCTGGTACACTGCGCTGAAAGTCTCTCACTGCTTTCAGAACCACACAGCTGTAGGCTGGAAGTGACCTTAACAGCTCATCTAGTGCAGTGCCCTCATTTCACACTTTTCTTTCTACTCTGTTTCTCTTCAGAAGCTGGAGTAGTAATGATAACATCTCCAGCTACTAATCACCTGGGCAACTTCTAACTCCATATTTACTTCAAAGCCGACTTCCAGGGAGCCCAGAGCCAGTGAAGTAAATGTTCACTGTCCCTATCTTCTCATTCCCCTAGAGGAGAACCCTGAAAGCTGGACTGCAGAAGCCTTACTGCACTGTGCAGTATTCCCCGAAGCTGTATAATGAAAGGAAAAGATTTGGGAGAATACTAACTGAGGTAAGAAACTTACTCAACATAGTATGTCCCATACTGAGGATCTTCTATTTTCTCCCAGCCATAAGGAAGTTCTGTAAATAAAAAAAGAAAAAAAGAATTGAGTAAAATGCCAAATGCAAAACCAAAAGAAAAGAATTCACCAACAAGTGAATTTAAGTGTCTTTTATTTCATTATACTAATATCTGGGAGACAAACAGAAAGCTGAGGGCTCACTTTCAAAGAACAAATACAGTTTGCATCTGAGTGGCTTCTTCAACAGCCAGTGAGTGCCTCAGCAAGTAATCAGAAGCCCAGAACAAAAGATGACATTAAACTCAAAAGTGCTTATCTGAATCACAAGCCATAAAAATGCTAATTATCTTAAAAGTCATTTGGTATATTTTTTTCACTTAAAAAGCAGGATAATACTGACATGAGACACTCTTACCCAGTAGTCCAACACAAGCAGCAGCTGCTTGATAAATTTTTCACCATGATACATAAGATTTCTGTTATTTCTCCCATCACATTCTGACCCACTTCTCCCCAAAGGAAAGTCAACCTTGGATTTTGGCCATTTCAAGTGGGTAACCAAGATTTGCTTAAAACTTAAGAAAGTACCTACTTTCCCTGGCATTAACTTGATCTGAGCATCTGAAGGAAAATTTATCTAACTACCACAGTGCCTAGTAGAAAATCTGTATTTGTGTATGGTAACAAAGAAATATCTCATGTAGGATTACTATATATTATTTATTCCAAGTAACTGACAATAAAATATAAACAGAAGAACTGAAGGTAGTTGAATTTCTGATAGTTAAAAAAAAAATTCTGGTCTTTCCAACATAAACTGACACTGTCAAGAAAGAATTCTCTTTTCCCTCTACTCTATTTTCCAAGGTAAGACTCCTGAAGAATCATTTTATTAGTCAGACGCGGATTAAGTTGGCAGGAATGTTCCTAGCAGGTGGTTTGAGTGCTATCAATTATACATAGGAACCCAACAAGAAGGAATTTTTTAAAAACCCACAGTTGTACAGTATGATGACCCACACTTTTACTTTCAATTTCTTTTAGAGTATTTTTCTGCTATGCTGAAACACACAGACATGCACAGACACACACACACACACGACGCATCCTAGACAGTTAAAAGGCTTAGAAGATATCAGAAGGTTTATTAATTTTATACCATTTAGCTGCAATTATGATGTATTGACTTTGTAAGTAAAAATTCCATTATAATGAATCTGATAAGCTATACAAACTACTATGCTCTAAAAAACATTATTATTTCCACATTCAGAATAAAAGGAGAGAATAGAATGACCAGCTTCTTGATGAAAAGCTCTGAATCACCTCCACCTGTTTTCTCCAGAATATTTTTCTTCCTGTGTAAATACATATCGATTGGCGGTTTTGAAGCTTGGTGAACTCACCAAGTACCTGGTTGAAACGTCTGAGGTGGAAGAGATGAGAATAGTTGAAAAGTAACTACTATGTGAAAACAGAACAAAGCAGCTGAGAAGAACTGAGGCATACTTCAGTCCACTCTGCTCCTCCACATCTACAGAGCAGACAATCGTCAATTAACTAGGTACGATATTTTATAACCAAGCAACTATTATATGGATAAGAATATTTGTTGGATTCTATCTGCAAAAAATACTCTATAATAATATTACCAAAGCATTATCATTAACAATCTTCCAAGAAAGATTTTTTTCTGTAACAGAAATTTTCTTGAAATAGCATGAGAACTGAATGGTGCTGTGTAAGGATAAATTCTGCAACTGTACCACATGTGGAGTTACGCTTTGTCTTTAAAGAAGCTTGGAGAACTGAAGGAACTATAGAGACAGCTGAAACATTCCCTTTGGTATCTGAAAAATTGACTAAAAAGGATGCATTAATACTTAATAAGGATAAAGGATCAACACAAATATATTTCAGGGTTAATCTGGAAGTTCATTCAGCATTTTAGTTAGCACTTAAAACAATTAGCAACTAACAGATAAAGCAGAGCCTTTTCTTTAGGAGAGTAAACAAATTGGTAATTTATCTTGTGGGTTATTTAGTAATGACTTTAAACCCTCACCAGTAATAGCATTATCCAGTTTTCTGCAGGGCAAATTAATACAAATAAAGAAGTGGTTATTATTTGCCCATTTAAATAAAGGTAATAAAAGCAAGACTAAAATACCTAGCAATTTTATACACTATCCAGTGGGTCAGTTCATTCACTAATTTCCTTCCCTTTTTCTTCCTATATTTCCTTCCTTCCTTCTTCGTTATGCAAAATAACAATTAGAAAAACAACACAGCTCTTGACCTCAAGGAGTTCACAGTCTAAACAGGAAGACAGAAGACACAAATCATATAATGAAGATAAACACAAGCTTTCTTGGGGAGTGCAGAGGAATGACCCCAATTGCCTGGTAAGAGTAGCTATCAGGAAAGCCTTCTAAAAGAGGGTGATGTCTTAAAGGGTGAGTTGGGACTGGGGAGAGGGAGACCATTCCAGACAGACCAAAGAACACTGAGGGTTAAGAATGCCTGGCATTTTCAGTAATTACGAATAATTTGATAGGGCTGGAGTGAAGGTTGTAGGCAAGGTGCTTGTCTTATAAGCACCAAATCACATTCCTGGAGTGCCATGTTAAGGAGTGTAATCTTCATTTTGATGATGATGGAACTGATTAAGCTGGACTGTGACATGATTAAATTTATATTTGAGAAAGATTATGGGCAGCAGTAATACAGCATGTGCAGATAGAGTGGAGTGAGAATAAAGGCAGACAAATAAGAAAATCATTAATAGCCTAGATAAGAAATTATGAAGGCTGGAATTAAGGCAGTGGTAGTGGAAACAGAGAGAAAGAATGCATAAAAGAAACAAGGAAGTCAAAGTAATAGGGCTCAATGACATGAAGATGGAGAGAGGAAAAGAGGGGAGGAGGCCAAGAGGATTCCCAGGTTAATGGCTCTTCTGGCACGAAAATGACACACTATCAGATGTTTATTGAATATTTACTATGAAAATAGCTGTGGGAATAGGAACAAAGTATTAATTTGGATTTAAAGGCATTTTGGTGACAGATAATATGTAAAAAGTGCCTAATGTAGTGCCTAGCACCATCGGACATTCTAGAGATGGTAGGTTTTTAAAGGTCAGAAATAATAGAACTTGGTAGTTAACTGTAATGAAGAGGATAAGGTGAGGAAAAAGTTGAAGATGATAACCAGCTTTTGGCTCAAGGAACTGGAATATGGTGTCATTTGTTGAGGGCAGGAACGGAAGATTTAGCTTAGTTTGGGAGGTCTTACCTTTGAGGGGCCTGTGCAATACCTGGTAGAGATATCTAACAATCTATTGGAAACATAAACCTAGTCCTGAAAAGAAAAATGTAGGAAGATAAGGATTTGGGAGATATTGTAGTTAGGCTATGGCATTAGGCAAGATTACCTAGATAAATTATGAATAGAAAAGGTAGAGAATAGAACCTCAGTAGCATTAACAATTAAAGGAGCAGATGGAGAAAATAAGAACAGTTAGAGGAAATGGTGTCAAAGAAGACAGAAGAGGAGAACATGGTCAACACTAACAAATGCTTTAGAAAGCTGTCAGGACTAAAGATAGGGGCTGAAAAAGAGTTCACCAAATTTGGCAGTCAGGAGGTTATTGGTAATCTTAAGAAAAGAAGTTTCACTGAGAATGTAGAGGAAAAAATTCAGTGTATTATAGTACCGAAGAGTGAAATAGGAGTGGAGTCCTCAGAAGAGATGGCTCTTTTTGTTTTTTTGAAACTTGGTTGTGAAAAAGGTAGTGTGAGAACCATGGGAAGAAGTAGAGTCAAGAGAAAATATGTTTATTTACTTTTGAGATAAGCAAAGACCTAACCATATGGAAGCTAAAGCATAACCCCCAAAAGTTGATTCAAAAGGTAAAACTATTCCTGGCGTATCAAACAGCTGGTTGGTTCTAAAGCCCATATATTTATCTTTCTTTCTTCCCTCTTCCCAAAATAGGACTTTTCTCACTTAAGTATATGAATTACAATTGTTTTCTTATTATGGAGCTCCAGTCGGTTGATAATTTTCTTTTATCATTCTCTAAGCTCCAAAATGACATCAACATTCAACACATTTTAGTATAAAATACGCTTAATTTAAACTTTCTTTCATCCTAAGAGAAAAGAAGTAAGCTGAGAGTAAAATGGACTCCTGATGTTGTAGTTTTAAAATGACTATTCAACCAAAACACCAATTATTTTATTTGAATGGAAGATAAATATGTACATCAATTAAACCATCAAATACAGTATACAAAGACAGTTGGGTTCTGAATATCAGAAGACTAGAGTGGAAAGGGCAAGTTTTTAGAAATTCTAAGGTTTTCCTAGAAGATCTTAAATATTCAGCACAATGCAAAGAATATCTTCCTACCTATAAAAATTTACATTTAAAATATTACTATTATTATCCCCTTTTGAACATCTACTCTGTGCAAAGCACTGTGGAGAATACCAATATAAGCCAGACACAGTCTAGTATGGAAATAGCCCATTGTGGGGCTATTCTCCCCATTCAGGGAGGAGACATATACACAGCCAAAGTGGTAAAGGTTGGCTGAGCATAAACCAAATAGGCTCAAGGTTCCAAACTGCGGAGTCCCCACAGGTAAGTACAGGCAATGTTAGAAAGGCACACACAGTTGTGGGGACGGGTGAATAGCCCTTATATTAAAAGGTTTTGAAGATTCCTAGAATACTGAATGCAATTTTGGTTGCTCTATCTTAAGAAAGATATAATTAAGATGAACATATAATGTATTGTCTACTTTTGAGAGTAAAAGGGAATACTATTAATAATTATGCTAGGACAACAGGAATAAGCTGGATTAGTCCTGGGCTAACCAAGATATATGGTCACCTTAATGTAAAGAGCATAGGGAGACACACTTATCCAATTTTTCAAATTTCCATAGAGGGGAAAGAATGGGAGAAACATTTCCAGTTTTTCTGAGCCCCTTCATTTTCTTCTCCAAAGAAGAAAGAATGTCTTATCTGACTGAGGAGTTTTAGAAAATGAATTCAATATGCTTGGCTCAGGGCCTCTTGGTTTCTCTCCCTATTTTAGATGTCAGCCTGAAGGCAGAGAGGGTACAATCCACTCTGGTCTCCACCATGCCTGCCTTGTAGGAGAAGGCCTGCAGCTGAACAAAGAGGCCAGAGGCTGAATGCTTATGTCTGCCTCCTGTTGGGATAAAATATCAGTAAGCCCACACAGATGCAGAGCTAAAGCCATGTTCACTCATCAGCTGGCATCCTAATCTCATCTCTCTGTTTCCCGTGTCTTATTTCTCTATCAACTGCAAACTAGTGAATGAAGACAGACTTATTACTTATTGCCTCACCCCAGAATTTTAGAGATTAAAAAATATTTTCAAAAAGGATGACCAAAATATCTGGGGGATAGAGTAGCTTCTTTCCTTCCTCTTTCTTTTCCCTCCCTTCCTCCTCCTCTCTTTCCAAACATTTCAGTCTCTACTGAAAGGTGATACAGAGGAATATGACAAAATCATTGCCCTTATAGTTACAATGCAATATAATTAGTGCTACCATAGATATACATCATATGGTACTACTGAGCACAGAGAACACCTAATTCTGACCCTGAAGAGAATGACAGACGAGGCTACAAAGAAATTATACTTTAGATTCGAGCTTAGAAGGATAAGTAGGTATGAGGCAGGTGGACACAAGGAACAAGGCTGGTTCCTGGCAGAAGAAATGGGCATATGGAAAAGACAAAAATGTCATATTTATGACATAAAAAGAAATATAGAATATGGTTCAATTATAAAACACCTTCGATACTTCACCAAGGAGTCTAGACTTTATTCTGCTGACAGTAGGGAGTCATTACAGGTATCTGAGGAAGGGAGAGGTATGAAGGCAGTTGTATTTTAGAAAGATTAATAGGCAATGTAGCCAAAGTTTTTTAATCATGTAGCCTTACCAGTAAAAAATATGAACATGTACCTACAAGATATATACATTTATTCATAAATATGTATGCTGCTGTTAGTGCCATCAAGTCAACTCTGACTCCTAGTGACCCTGTGTACAGCAGAGTGGAACCCTTCCTGGTCTTTGTGCGCCATCCTCTCACCTTCCAGCGCTATATCAGACAGTGCTCTGCTGCTGTTCACAGGGTTTTCATGGCCAATTTTTTCAGAAGTGGGTGGCCAGGTCCTTCTTCCTAGTCTGACTAGTCTGGAAGCTCCATTGAAACCTGTCCACCATGGGTGACCCTGCTGGTATTTGAAATACTAGTGGCACAGCTTTCAGCATCAGAGCAACATGCAGCTGCCACATATGACAACCGACAGATATGTATGATATATGTGTACTTCTCTACTAATAAGTATGTAATAGAGCATACACAAAATACAAATTTACGAAGGAGATGAAGACTAAACAAATATCACTGTTTCACTTCAATGTGGTTTAAAAAAAGTGAAAACATGACATCTGAAATGTGTCAGCTCTGCCATTTTCTTTCTGTTAGCGTGGGCTTGCTATATACTTATATTACCTTCAATCGGTAGTATCTTTGCAGAAATCTTTTTAAGCCATATTTCAGCTTTGTGTGGATTAAAAGTATAAAACATAGTCTATAAATCCACTTAACTGGGCACAAGTAAACTGCAAAACGTCCCAGTGGCCTTGACATGAGTAAGGCGCCATGTCCATTCTTCCCTCCAGACACTCTGGGTGGCATATGTGACAATCTGACATATGGAATGAGTAAGATTGTCATTACTAATCTGCATATAAAATAGTACAGAAGCTTAATTTATTTTTTTTCCCAATTGGAACATTGTGAAAAGTAAGTTCTGACATTTTCTTCCGGTACCCAAATAGATCTTTTGAGCACCACCATCTTAGAGATCACTGGCACAAAGCACATAGTTATTAGAGGAGGATCAGTAACTGTAGGAAAAAAGACCAAGAATAGTCCAAGTGTGTGATGATCAGAGGAATGGAGAGGAAGATATAACATAAAGAAAAAGCACGAATAGGCAGAGGATAGATGGTTAGATAGCTGTGTGAAAAAGCAAATATAGCAAAACGATCATTGTAAAATCTTAGCGGTGGGCATATATGTATTCACTGTAAAATTCTTTCAATTTCCTATATGGTGGAAAGTTTTCATAATATATTGGCAAAATATGGAAAAAGAAAGCAACAGGAATTGGAAATTATATAGAGAACATAGCAAGAGGAGAGGAAGAAGTAAATATGACTCAAAGGATTTTGGCCCAGATGATTATGCGGATGGTACCTGTGATGGAAAGAAGGATGGGGTGACTTTAGGAGAAAGATGTTAAATTCAGTTTTAAATATGTTTATTTGAAGTGCTAGCAGGATAACCAAAAAGAAAGTCTCAAATGCAATAGGAAATACAGAAATAGAATTCAGAACAGAGGACAATATTAGAGATTTAGATAAGGGGCCAGCTATAGTAAATTGGTAGTTAAAGCTATGAAAATAAATACAGTCTACAAGGGAAAACAGGAAAAGGTAGAGAATTGAACTGAAACAATTAGTGGTCAGGAAAAGGGATGGAGACTAGCAAAAGAGACATGCCTGAGAAGACTAATAACTGCATTCACAATCTTTAAAAAGTCAACTTCTAGAGCAGTATACGTTCTAGTTTACAGTGGCAGATTTCACCACGAGGAACTCACTGTTGAAAGCCTTACAGACAAGAGAAGTATGTTATAAAAGATTATTCTAAAAATTATTTATTGAAGTATAATTTACACACAATAAAATGCACAGATCTTAAGTGCTTATTCAGGGATTTAAAAATCATAAGTGCTCGTTCAATCATAAAAAAACAAGTTCTGGCAACTGCGTGTGCCTGAGTAACCACTACCCCAAACAAGGTGGAAAAGACATCCATCATTTGAGAGAATTACTTCAATTCACCCCACTTACCTCCTCCCTCCTCGTTTTCTGACCTCTATCAGCATAGATGAGTGTGCCTGTTCTCAGACTTTAAATATTGGATAACTGAGTACCCATTCTTTTGTGTCTGGCTTCTTTTATTCAGCATGTTTTTGAGATTCGTCCATGTCATTGAGTGTTATCAACAGTTTTTTCTTTTTATTGATGGGTAGCATTTCATTGCAAGAATATACTGCAAATTGTTTATCCATTCTCTTGTTGATGGATATCTGGGATATTTCCAGGTTTGAGCTATGATGAATAAAGTTGCCATGATCATTCAGGTAAAAGTCTTTTTAGGAATAAATATTTTCATTTCTCTTGAGAAAACACCTCAAGGGAAACTGCCAAAAGTGCTCCAGAGTGTTCACATAATTTTACACCCCCACCCACAGTGCCAGTCCCAGCTACTCTACAATCTCACCGAACTTTGTTATTGCCAGTGTGTGAACTGTAGCCCTTCCAGGGGCCAGGAACCAGTGCACTGATGACTAACGAGAAGCAACTTTTCATGTTCTTATTGGCTATTCTTTTATCTTCTTTTGTAAAATGTCTGTTCAAGTCCTTAGACCATTTAAAAAGTAACTTTATTAAGGTATAATTTACATATCATAAAAATCACTTGTTTTAAGTATACAATTTCAATGATTTTTAATAATTTCCTGAGCTGTGCAAGCATCACTAAAATCCAGTTTTAGAACATTTCCATCACCCCAATAAGATCCCTTGTGCTGTTTACAGTTAATCTCTATTCCCGTCCTCAGTGCCAGGCAACCACTAATCTACTTTGTCTCTATTGATTTGCCTATTCTAGACATTTCACATGAATGGAGTCATAAAATAGCTGGTCTTCTGTGTCTAGTTTCTCTTACTTAGCCTAATGTTTTTGAGGTCTGTTCATTTTGTAGCATGTATAGTGTTTTATTCTTTTCTATTGCTGAATAGTATCCCATTATATGATTACATCATATTTTATTTACCCATACATTGGTTGATGGGCATTTGGGTTGCTTCCACTTTTTAGCTATTATGCATGTTGCTCCTATGAATAATTATACGCAAGTCTTTGTGCAGACTTATGTTTTAATTCCTCTTGGGTAGATATCTAGGAGTGAACTGCTAGGTGATATGGTAAATTTACATTTAAGCTTTTAAGAAACTGCCAAACTGCTTCCCAAAGCAGTTGTACCATTTTACATTCTGCCAAGCAATGTACAAGGGTTACTATTTCTCCCCATCTTTGCTAATTCCAAAGTCATAAAGATACTCTTGTAAATTTTCTTCCAAAGGCTTTTGTGATTAGTTCTTTGATCCACCTGAAATTACTTTTAGTGTCTGGAGTGAGGTGTAGTTGAAGTTCATTTTTCCTTATGGATATCCAGTTGTTCCAGCACCATTTGTTAAAGAGAATTTTCTCTCCTCATTGAATTGACTTGGGCACGCTGGCTGCAAATTAAGCGATCAAATATGTGTGCTTCTATTTCTGGATTCTTTATCCTCACCCATTGATCTATTTATCAATCTTTATGCCAATACTGCACTGTCTTGATTATTGTAGCTTTATAAGTCTTCCAATCTTGTACCCTAAATCCTTTACCTTTGTCCTTTTTTAAGATTGCTTGGCCAACTACAGCCTTTGTATTTCCATATATATTTTAGTCAATTTCTTCAAAACAGTCTTTTAGGACTTTGAATGGGACTGTATTGAATCTAGGTATCAATTTAGGGAGAAGGAACATCATTAACAATATTGTGTCATCCAATCTATGAATACAGTATGTCTCGTCAATTATTTTAGTTCTTCATTAATTTCTTTAGTGATGTTTTGTAGTTTTTAGTGTAAAGGATTTGCACATCTTTCAGTAGACTTGCTCCAAGGTATCTAATTTTTTTTACATCGTTGCAAATAGAATTTAAATAATTCTATTTTCCAATTGTTTGCTCCTAGAAATATTCTTAATACTGTAATCATGTTGAACCAAATATGTGTTAATTCTGTTTGTTTTTTTTATAAATTGGAATTCAATCTATAGGAGGACTGCCTGAACCTCATTCTAAGCCACTCATTTTTTAACCAAGGTAAATAATTTCTGATGAGTGATACAAAATGAATGCAAATTTTATTCATCTGCATCCTACATTCAAGAAGATATAGTAAAGAATTTTGGTTGGGGAAAATTCTATACTTATTTGTAAGACTAGACCATTAAACAGAACCTCTAATATATAAGACAGATAAGTATTATTAGCTAATGATTCTTAGAGGAATAGTTTTTCTGCTAAGCAGTAAAAATTGTGTGTGGGGTGGGGGTGCAGTGGGGGTATGTTAGAGACTTTCACTGAGTTTCTACTGCTGCTCTAAATGGCTACTATAGATACAAATATCTCTATCTTAATGACACTAAATTAAATACATTTTTGAAGGCTCAAGAAGCATGATGAGGCTATCCTGTGGTTGAGAATGTACCTAATTTATAAATATATTTATTTAGAATTTTAAAAGTTTGTCTTTAAAACAAATGTTTAAAAAAGGGCAAATTTACTTTCACTAAGATTTTTTAAAAATAGGATTTAACTGTATAATCCTCAAAAAGAGAGAAAGTCTCTCATAAAATTAGATATAATGACCAGAGTCAGTTGATTATGATATCCACCCACTGCTATGTGCTTATGCACATTATGTTTTATTTAGGGTATTGGAAAACTCACTATGTAAGCAAGAAGAGCAAGCAGGGATTAAGAGAATAAGTATGGTATAAAAGGTTTCTGAATCTCTACCTCCATCTTCACAGTCTTCAGGGGCTTTGGCTTTCTTACAAAGACGAGGATCCAACCAGGTGGTTGTCTTGGTATTGTGGCTGTAGAATAAACATTTCAATTAGAACTAGCACAGTAAAGAGGAAGAAAAGTATTTCAAAAGCAAAGACTTAAAGTGACTATAAGGTATACGATGTTGGAACATTTATCTCCTACAGGCTCCGTTTGTAGACCTCTGATTCAAAATCCTATTGTTCTCCCTCCATTACTTCAAAACTGCCATAAAGGAAAGGTAATGCTTGAGGCATTAATTCGAGAATGAAGACTCTCAGCAAAGGATGAAATGCCAAGTGCAGAATAAAGATACTTATTTAATCAGTCAAAATGTGAGCACATAGCCCCATACTGTGCATTATCTAGCTGAAAAAGCTGCACTGAAAACCTTATTTGCTTGCTGGCTGAATTCTTTCCTTCCTCCCTTCAAAAAACACTCTATTTCTTAAATGCCTGTCATGTGTGGGCACAGTGCTGGGGGCTGGGAATACAGAGATAGAGCCTCTGCTCTCACTGGGGCTCTTTAAAATAAAAGAGTTAAATGAAAGTTTTAAAGTGTCTGTTTTTGCAACACGCAAGTAAAAATGATGGGTATAGTTAAACTCAACTCTACAAAACTAAGTCTTCATTACCATGGACCATATATTTAACAGAAAAAAACCCGACAGAGAACAAAAAATTCCGCCCCCCCCCCCACCCTTTTATATGAAGTAGGCCACAGATGCTTTCAAAGAGCAGTGTCTGTTAAATTTCGCTATAGGTCACAATCAGTTAGCTTCAGACCAGGTCACCATGCAGCAGATCTAATGCTAAAATAAAACTATAACACAGCTAAGTGGACAAACAGCGTTATGGGTTAAGTATCTGAACTATGAGGTTATTAAAGAAAGAAAAAATCACGGAAGAAAATATATAGGAAGGTAACAAAATGTAAATTAAAGTTATTAGCAAAGTAGTGTGAGAGTAACCATGTGAACAAATTATCTTTTCTTGGTGTCTTTAACATGAGATTAACTCACTAATCTCTACGCTGACCACTCAGGAAACGAAGCCAATGGTTTCACGGAATAGTCGTATCTTCCATACCTTTTCTAATTCCTGACCTATTCACAGAGCTGGCTATGCAGCCCCTTCTTACACACTGCCAGGTATGCTACTAGTTGGTAGACTGTAGTAGGAACACATTTTATATGCTGGATAATGGATAATCTAAGGAGAAATCTGGATCATTTTTAGAAAGTCTGTGTTACTCATTCTGTCAGAGAAAGAATTTCCCCAAACTAAAACCAGTTAAATCAATTTCAGCAAAACGAAAAGGATCAGAACTCCAAAGAGACCTAGGAGTATGCAGATGTTAGGGAAAAAAAGAAATCTTAGCATATCTTGCTAAACAAACTTCAAAATTGCTACATACGAAAATCTTCACTTTGGTTAATGATCTAAAATTTTTACTGCTAAATTAGCAGATGTAGGCAATCTGCTAGGATTTTACCCAATATTTCCCAAGGTAAAGAAATGCCCATAGGAGCTATACCCAAAACATAATAGCTAAAGATTATAGACCTATATTAGTATTCTTTATTTGCAGAAGCATGATTAAACAGCAGCAGTAACTCAGACCAAATACATTAGCTATAGCAAACAGGAGAGCTTTATCTAGCAGCAAATAATATTCAACTATATTCTAGATATTAGTCCCTTATCAGGTATATATGGTTTGCAAATATTTTCTCCTATTCCATAGGTTGCTTTTTCACTCTGTTGATTGTTTCCCTGTGCCGCACAAAAGTTTTTTAAGTTTGATGCAGTCCCATTTGTCTATTTCAGCTTTTGCTGCCTGTGCTTTTGGTGTCACATCCAGGAAATCCTTGCCAAATTCAACGTCGTGAAGCTTTTCCCCTAGGTTTTCCCCTATGTTTTCTTCTAGTTTTATAGTTTCAGATCTTACATTTAGGCCTTTAATCCATTTTAATAATGTTCACCTATAAAGACATTTCTTTTATAAATTCTTCCCCTACCCTTATAATTTACTCTCTTATTCGTATTTGCAGGGTGAAGTACTGTCAGATTCAACGTCTCAAAATCTGCTTCTGAAGATATTAGCCACTTTTAGTGACTCTCCATCTTACTCTTGGGGGTTTACTTCTAAAGTCAGCATGAAAGTCACGTCTAAATCACCCTTGAAAAATCCCTAAAATCGTCCACAGAGAAGAATATACCTGATTTTGTCTGTTTTGTATAATCCTGGTCATTAATGCCTACATAAATGTATAACATAGTTAACAATGTACCATATATGGTAAAAAGAACACCATGCACACAAAATCTATGTCTTTTGAACACTAGAATCCCACTTGTTACAGCAAGATGCTCACTCTAAGGGACGGAGATGGAATTTTGGACCAATTGAGGAAACAGATTCAAGTCTTCTACCCCCTAAATCATTTCTGAGTAGATCTTCTTTGAGTTTAGTGTCCAGCCTTCAATATTTTAATTGTTATTGAATTGCTGTATTCTGTAACTTCACTCCATTCATCTTCTACCTCTAAGCAAATTACTTTAAAGATGAGAATTACAGCTGCATGAGAATATAAAAAATACTTCATAATGAAACTTCTAATAAATTATTTATATGACATATTTGTATATTTGTTCTCAGGTACAAACAATATAAAACATTAGGTTGATTGAATACATGTGATATTCTATATCTCTATAAATATATTTTTATTTATATTAATAGTGCTTTCTCATAAAACAGTTTTATTTTTTGTGAATTTATATTGTATCAATTACTCTGAGGATCAGCGATATTTTCCTCCTACATTATTTAACTATATTGCCTGAATACATCAAATCTAAACTCTAGGACTGAAAATATTTAGCTCAGATAATAAATACACCCCCCACCAAATGATGATAATTCTTGAAATGCTCATTGAATTTGAAAATCTATCCAAAAGTTAAAGAAAAAAAGCAAAACACCCTTTATGCCTACATTTTTCATTATTAGTGATAAATCTGTTTTTAATCCTCCTGTTTTTTTAAAACCATAGGTTTTAAAATACACTATTCCTTTATCCAATAAAATATCATCCAGGGAAATAGTTACACTAAGAATCAACTGTAACTTGTAAAAAAGTATTTTTAAAGAAAGAAAGAAGAAATAAAGTCTGGTGAAATGAGGTTAAAACACTTTGAAGACAAGCCTCACGGTGGCGGCACGTTAGAAAAGACACAGACATTTGCTTACTCGATGAAGTAGACCATCCCTGTGTCAGTGTAGGCCATTTCCCAGTTTTTGGGCAGTGGTTCCAGATTCTCATCTCTCATCATGTAATTTCTAAAGTCCATGGAGCTATTTGTTTGGTTGTAACTTGGGACAGTCTTCATCCAATCAGACGACTCAGAATGCCGCTCTCTGTTTTCCGCTATTCAAAACAGAACAGTGTGAAAAGTAGGTAAAGTTACACTCAAACAGCCCGCTTCGTTTCTAACAAAATGCCAAATATTTAGTGCGAATTTCCCTGTCTATTATGTCCACATTCTGTATAATTTTTGAAAAACAAATAAACATACTGAATTTTTTTCATTTGCTAAGTGACGTTAATCCTGTACAGCACCTCTGATGCTAGTCTGGGAAAGAAGCAAAAAACAACACTAGAATCAATTCAGCATGTACTGAATATATATCAATCAATATATATATATATATATATATATAAGCCGCCACAGCACTTACACAGTACTTTTATATGCCAGGTTCTATTTTAAGCACTTTACATATATTAACTCATAATCCTCACAGCAACCCTCTGAATATATATTATCACTATTCCCATTTTACAGATGAGAAAACCAAGGCACAGTGAGGTTAAGTTAATTTAGTCAAGGTTACACAGCTAATAAACAACAGAGCCAAGATTTGAATCTAAGTGGTCCATGTTCCTAACTGCTATACCAAGCTGCCTCACAGACATTTAACATAGGCCTTTAAAATAATACTAATTTTGGGGGGCTGGCCCCGTGGCGTAGTTTGCATGTTCCTCTTTGGTGGCCTGGGGTTTGCTGGTTCGGACCTATGCACTGCCTGTCAAGCCATGCTGTGGCAGGTGTCCCACATATGAAGTAGAGGAGGATGGGCATGGATGTTAGCTCAGGGCCAGTCTTCCTCAGCAAAAAGAGGAGGATTGGCAGCAGATGTTAGCTCAGGGGTAATCTTCCTCAAAAAACAAAAAAATAATAATTTTTAAAAACTACACTCAATATACTTCCTGCTTTTAAATATAATTCTCTGTTGGTGATATTAAAATCCTTTTATGGTCCCAAATTCCATAATATAGGTAAGAATACTAAAATTTGGTTACTGTCCAGGGAGTTCACAATTCATGCACTTAAAATCCGTTTCTAGAACTTAAAAGATAATAAAACTGTAACTCCAACCTGCAGGCAGGGCCTCAGAATCAGAGAATCTGACAAGAGGCCTTAGATATCATTACATATCTTTCCTTACAGTACTTCCACTCCAACCATCCTTTATCCAACCAAGTTCTATAATCCATTAATCCTACTACTTACTACCTTCCACTGTTCCTCACCCCCCATCCACCCCATAGTCATGTCCTCATTGCCCTACTGACCCAACTTAAATTCCATGACTAACCACCATAGTCACTCCCGTGTACATACTCTGATTCCTTTGCCCCAACCTTACGTCATCATACTTGCCTGGCTGAGACATAATTCTGCTTTAATTTCACTCTCCACCTACTCTACCTCAGCACACGTGGCTGAACACAGACAATGCTTACTAGTTCACTTTTAATTCACGATCACTAACCTCAAGAGGGCACTTAATGATGTGCGAAAAACCACAGGACATTTCTTTAGTCCACTCACTCTGACACTCTCCTACATAACCTCTTCATACCTTCCTTCTCCTTACATCTTCCAGTACTTCTGTCTTATCCCTAATCTCATTTGATGACCTTGTTTTCTATTTCACTGAGAAAACAGAAGCCAGCAGAAGAGAACTTCTACAAATTCCCCCATCACATCTACACAGCAACTGTGCCCATGTACTCCACCTTCTGCTGCTATGGAGGAACTGTCTGTGCGCCTAGATGAGGTTAACTCTCCAGTTATAAATTCTATCCCATCCACTCTTGCCTAGAGCAGTTCTCTCGCTCGCTCTCTTGCATCACCAATCTTCCCTATCTAGTAGATCACATCCATCTACATAAAAACAAGTTATTTCTTGATTCTTAGAAAGAAAGAAAATAATTCTTTTTCTCCTCTAGCAACCACCCCATTTCTCTTCTCTTTACACCAAACCTCCTTGAAAGAGTTTACACTTACTACCTCCACTTCCACTGTTCCATTTATCTCTGGAACTCACTCCAACAAGGCTTTTGATTTCTCATCAATAAAACGGTTCTTATCAAGGTCACCAGCCATCTCCATATAGCTAAATCCAATGATCAATTCTCAGTGCCCATCTTACCCGAGCTATCAGTAACATCTGACATAGCTGGTCACTCTCTTCCTTGAAACACTCTCTTCCCTGGCTTCCAGGACTCTGCACTCTCCTAGTACTCTTCCTACCTCACTGGCTCTTCTCAGTCTCCCTGACCTCCTATAGCGGAGTGCCATCTCAGGGCTCAGTCCTTGGACTTTTTCTCTTCTCTTTCTAGACGCTCTCTCTTGGTGATCTCATTCAGAGTCATTGCTATACAAGCTATATGCTAATGATGTCCAAATATTTATCTTCAGA
Source organism: Equus przewalskii (assembly GCF_037783145.1). NCBI lineage: Eukaryota > Metazoa > Chordata > Mammalia > Perissodactyla > Equidae > Equus > Equus przewalskii. The sequence continues at coordinate 5,987,545 of NW_027228750.1, forward strand.
TAAGAACACAGACTTTTAAGTCCAACTTTAAACATGGTCTTTCCAACTGGATGTCTCATGGACATCTCAAACTTATAATACATAGCTCTGAAATTAGTTCTGCTGTGATTCTGTGGTTTTCTGCTCATGCTCTCAATTAGAAGTGTAAGATCTCGTAAGCAGTCACCACATCATTCAGGGGTACTCGAAAGGAGAAGGGTCCCCACTACTACAGTTCTGTTGGTTTTGCATTCAATGAAAAATATGCGAGTCGCACTCGGACATTTTCTTTGAGAGATTCAGAATTTAAACTCAAGATGTTGCTAACAAATCTTTCAGGTAATTTTTATTAGCATATTTCCAAACCTCTGAACTTTGTTTTGGTTGAAAGCTATATAGTTATATGTCACTTAATGACAGGGATATACTCTGAGAAATGCGTCGTTTTCTGTCATCGTGCGAGTATCATAGAACGTATTTACACAAACCTAGATGGTGTAGCCTACTGTATACACACTGAGGCTACATGGTACTAATCTTATGGAACCACCATTGTATACGTGGTCCACTGTTCACCAAAACATCATTCTGCAGCACATGACTATATCTTAAAACATCAACATTTTGTTCACAGCCTGTAAAGTAAAACTTAGGCCAACAAGATTTCCATATTCCAGCATCAGAAATGAATCCCAAATCTTTTAAGCAGCCGGGTAATGGCATACTATATTACTACTAATGACAACATTATTGATTTATCAAAATTGCCACTTGGGGCAACTCCAATTTACAAGGTGATTGACAGAGATGTTCTTTGTTCCATACAAAACCTTTAAAAAAAATTAGAATTCTTTCACTTGCTTTGCATATGAATATGGAATTATCTTTCACATAATTTTTGTAAAAAATTTTACTACTTCCAATTCAGCATCATGTTAAAGGCAACCTGTAAGATCAGTTAGAAGTCGTTCATCTATTCACAAACCTGCACCTCCACTGCCGTTAACAGCTTCCTTGTCCTCATCTTCTTCCTCTTCAGGAAGAGAACTGTCCATTCTTTCCATCTTGCTGACAGATGTAGTTCGTTTCCTTTGGGATTCTGTGTCAAACTCATTATCAAAAAGGACCTGATCAACTGGATCTGGCTGGAAAGGGCTGGGTTCTGCTGGAGGCTTGGGGGTTCCATAGAAGTTTCCTGAAGTGAACGAAATAACAGCAGCTGAAACTAATGTTGAATGGGCAGTCAGGAGAATATGACCTAGTGTGTGTCTCTGCCCTGTTATCTTATACTCAAGTTTTTGAACACCAAAAGGAGGCCAAAACACTTCTTGGGAGAAGAGGAGGCAGAAAGAGCATAAAGAATTAATTTCTCAAATGCCCTTCACCATGTATTATCTAACATTATCCAACATTTTAATACTGTTTGTACTAAAACTAGGAAGTTGACTTTATGTATGTAGGTTATTTATTCCTACAGGGCTTGCCTTCTATGGGTTCTAAATTAGGTCCTAATTTGTGAATTTAAATGCATCAATGCTCTCATGTAAGACTAATTGGCAAAAAAAAAAAGTGGGAGTTAAGGAGGAAAAAACTAACTCAAATAATTTTGTTCTGATGTGTAACATAATGAACTATTTTGGTAAAATGAGGAAATATGTGGGCAAAGGATAAAGCTAAGAACTAACCAGTCTGTGCTGAAATGTAGGCTGTTTATATAAAAGTAATTTTTAAAAGTTTTTCTGAGCATTCTAATTATATTATTTTATCTGACAATTTACTGAACAAATAGAGACATTATTAGCATAATTCAATATTGGCTTATTCTCAGGAAAGCAAGAAATACTTTAATATGTTAAGTCTTGAGGATCAGTAAATTTTACAGTAAAAATTAATGTTCCAGAATAGAATGAAAACAATTGAATATATTCTCAATTTGGCATGTAGTTCCCATTAGGCAGCCAAATACAATGGGACAGCACTCAATAGGTCTGGCTACATTGACAGTTTGTGGCTCCTGCTGGTTTTGATCTTATATCAATCACTATACTAATATCATAGAAAGATAAATATGGTTTGGGAATAAAATACTCATGATCTTCTCCTTTTTTTTTTTTTTAATGCTTTTTTGGTGAGGAAGATTGGCTCTGAGCTAACAACTATTGCCAATCTTCCTTTTTTTAATCCCTCCCCAAAGCCCCAGTACACAACTGTATACCCTAGTTGTAAGTCATTCTAGTTCTTCTATGTGGGACGCCACCATAGCATGGCTTGATGAGTGGTATGTAGGTCTGCACCCAGGATCCAAACCAGTGACCCTGGGCTGCTGAAGCGGAGTGCATGAACTTAACCACTTGGCCACAGGGCTGGGCCCCTCTTTTTTTTTAAGTCATATCTTCTAATCAAATTCCTTGGCTCCTAAGGAGGTAATTAGGATATTTATTCACATAAGGTAAATTGATGGGCTGTTTATTGGATTATTTAAGGTAAACACAATTTACTTTAATCCATGCATGCTTTGAGGGGGAAAGTATTAAGATGAATTCTTCAGAAATTTGACTTTGGGCAGTAATTGTCATTTAAGTACTGAACACAAAATAATGAAATCAAACCAAAAACTTTTCAATTGTATTTTGTGTCTCCCCACTCAACTACTTCCTTGCTTCCAAATCTATGTTTGAAATGGAGTCACTCCTGTCAGGCAGATGGATTCTGCAAAAGTTCCTACTAAAAAAGATTAAGAGGATCTCCGCAAACTCTCTTGCCCATAAGTAGAGCAAGGAGTCAGTGAAAAAGCCAGTTCACACTTCTCTGGGGCAGAGGGCACAGGAATGCTCTAAAGAGAGGTTACCTGGGGAGCGGGGTGCTCTCGGATCTCTATTTGTCCTGCATTACGTCCAATAATCACAGCACCAAGGAATTTGGATGCACCCTGACGAAAGTGAAAAGCCCACTTTTTCTAAGGATGGTAGTTTTACTAGAAACACATTTTTCAGTGTATTTTTGGTAATTATTACCCAATTCTAGGAAGTTCAACTTTTTCTTAGGGTGAAAATTAGAAAAATTCAGGATATTATGATTGGTATCCATAACCATTGATAAGATTTTAGGACCTCATAATAAATTCTGGCAGTTTCCTTATTTAAAAAAAAATTATTGGGCTTAGATCAAAAAGAAAACTAGCATTGGCTATAAATAAATTAGATCTATTTGTCTTGAGTTGTTGGTAAATATGAAGAGTTCAGATACAGCAAGATATAAAACTATGAGGGGCTGGCCTGGTGGCACAATGGTTAAGTTTGCACGTTCTGCTTCAGCGGCCCCGGGTTCGCCAGTTCGGATCCCAGGTGCGGACCTACGCACTGCTTGTCAAGCCATGCTGTGGCAGGCATCTCACATATAAAGCAGAGGAGGATGGGCACAGATGTTAGCTCAGGGCCAATCTTCCTCAGCAAAAAGAGGAGGATGGGCAGCAGATGTTAACTCAGGGTTAATCTTCCTCAAAAAAAAAAAAAGAAAGAAAGAAAAAAACTAAAAATAACTAAATAAAACTATGAGATTTATGAACCCTGACTATAGTTATCAACAGGAAAAATTTTTCATCTTTTTGAAGCTGTTTTGGAGCTTTTTGTGTTTCTTTTTTCTTTGCTGAAGGCTTTTTCATTATTATAATAGAATTACCAACTATTAAATATTTTAAACATATATAAAATCACAGACAATAGTAACAGAATAGTGTTAGAAACATCCTTATGTATTTATTTATACATCCTCCAAATATTAACTTTTGCCAGATTCCTTTTAGGTCTCCTTTTTTTCCCTCTTCAAGGACATATATATATGGTCACATACACAGTTAGAGCCTTAACTTCCTAACTTCCTTAACTTTTTCATACAATTATACTTCTAAGACTTATTCCTGTTGATACACTGTAGATTCTAGACCATTTAACTGCTGTATAACAGTCCAGTTTTATGAACAAATTAAAATGTACTTTATTCATTCCTCTACAAAAGAGAGTTGTTTGGATCTCTTACTGCTTTAAATAGGGCTATAACGACTATTCTGGTACATGTCTACATACGCACATAGACAATGGCTTCTCTAGAGTAGGCATATAGAGAGGGAAGTGCTGGGTCAGAGTTCTGTGCATCTTCAAATTTACTAGCTATCGCTAAGAAGCTCTCCAAAGGGACTGTATCATTTTATACTCGTGCCAGCAGTGTATGGAAGTTTCCATTTCCCACAATTATCAGACTTTAAAATTTCTGCAATCTGGTGGGTGTGAAATGGTAGAAGATTGTTATTTCAATTTGCATTTCCTTTGAATTGAGCACACAGTAATTAATAATATGTAATATGCCAGTTTGTCATATACTATGTTCTTATACTTAACAAAACGTAGGAGAATATCTTTGAGATCTAAGGGCAGAGAAGGAATTCTTAAACAAAACTTCAGAAGCACAAATCATAAGAAAAACAATGATAAACCTAACAAACAAAAATTAAGGATTTTTGTTTAATGAAGAAACACAGGACAAAGTTATTAGGTGACATAATGGGAGAAAAAGCTATATCCAATAAGGGATTGGTACTAAATAAATATCTAAATATCTAAGGAATGTCTGCAAGCTGGAATGTGATTGAGAGCCCCATTTAAAAAAATGGACAAAGCAAATGAACAGACAATTTGCAGGAGTCCAAAAAAACTAACAAGCCTATGAAAAGATGCTCAAACTCTCTGACTACCAGAGAAACAAAAATTAAAATGAGATACTACTTCTATAAACCACCAAAATGGCAAAATTATAAAGCTGGATAATGTCAAGCGTTGACGAGGATATGGGGTCATTACTGTAGCCACTACAGAACCAAATCCTCATGCACTGCTGGTGGGAATGTAGACTGCAAGGCTATCCAAAACTACTTCATCAGATTAAGTATACATATACCTTATAACCCAATAATTCTGCTCCTGGGTACACATATTCCACAGACATTCTCATACAGCTCTATGAGAAGACACGTGTGAGAATGTTTGTTCCAGCTTTGTCTGTGGTGATGGAGAGTTGGAGGCAATCTGGAAGTCCATTACTAGCAGAATGGTTAAGTAAAATGCAGTGGATGCACAACATGGAGTACTATGCAGTGGTTAAAAAGCAATGAATTACGTGCAAATAAAGTATAGCAACATATATGAATCTAAAAAACATAGTAATAAATGAAAACATTTAAAAACCAAAATATATAACACAGTCCAGATGTAAATAATAAATACATGCACACAAGACACAAGACACATTTTACAAACACACATAATAACAAAAACATACATATTAAACATATCAGAATGGTTGCCTATAAAAGAGGGGTGAATGAGAGTAGGCTATTTCCATAAAAATAAAAAATAAGTAGCTGTCATTTCCTCTGAGAAGTCTTCACTGGCCACCTTCCCTAAATAAAACATTCCTATTATTTTCTTTAAATCCCTTGTTTTTGTTTCCTTCATAACATCTCAATTTATAGTTATGTTGTTTGTTTTTTCACTGCCTTCCCCGTTAAGATATGGGATTTATTAAGGCAGTATCAATTCAATATTGTTCATCACAGTATCTCTAGTCTCTCTTATAGTGCTTGGCACATAGCAGGTACTTAACAAAGGGACTGTTGAATGAATAAAGGAGGATGAAATGAATGAATGAATGAATGAGTTATGGGAGCTAAGCCCAGAAAGGCTAGGTGGGTCAAACTCAGCAGGCAAAAGGAAATCACTGAAGATTCTCAGGACTCGGAGAGAGACGTGACCAGAGCTGTACTTGAGGAAGACCAGCATGGCAGCAATGCGCAGAGAGAGCTGGATAGAGCGAAGAAGTTGGAACAAATGAGATTACCTGCAATAGCCCAGACTTCAGCTAGTCCTGTGGGCCTTCAATGAGGTGACAAAAGTGAAAAGAAAGGCACTGTGAAAGCTGCTACAAAGGAAGAAATGACTAGATTTGGTAACAGACTGGATGGGAACTGGGAGAAAAAGAAGGAAGTGATGACTCCACCGTTTTGAACTCATAGTGCAGCCAAAGAGAGAAATTACGAAGAATTACTCTTTTGGATAGAACCCAAAAGCACATTTGGATATGCTGAATTCAAGGTTAGGTATTTACTGAACACCACCTCTAGGCACTGAAGATAATATTGAATAAGAAAGACATGATGTCTGCCTTCATAGAGCTTGTGAAAAAGACAATTATAATAGCATGATAAAGCCATGATGGAAAAGTATACGGCACCATGGGAGTGGATAAGCTTGCCAGTGAAGAAGTTAGATAAGGGGAGGAAAAAAAGGATCTAAAATAGAATCATTTAAAAATTGAAATTGATCTTAAATCTGTACTTCCTAGAATCAAATGGGTAGAGGAAAGAGATACGAAAACCAATTATTCAGCTTTTGTTGTTTTTCCCCCTAATCTATATTCTCTCTTTTTCAAGATAGTCAAGGTATAAATAGATTTTGTTAAAGTGTACAGTGTTTGGATTCCCAACCACAAACAAAGCAATAAAAAAATACCTGTTGAGTTCATATGATGAATGTGAATTACTATGAAACATGCAAACTAGTGAGTTTCAATGATTTCACTATATTGTTCACAATCAACTTTATAATATTATGGAATGCTTTTGCTTATTGTTTACTACCATTTTAATTAGTTAGTTACAAATATCCTAAGCAAAAGAAAATTTTCCCAAAGACCAACAGAAAAAACTTAAAAAAAAATGGTATTTTACTGATCAAATTCCCTCTGAAAAAATTCCAGTCATTCAGATAGTCTTCTGGGTTGCTGCTGTTGTCAACATTTGGGGACATACCATCATACGTTCCACTTTCTAATAATGCTCCACTCTCTTCCAGTGCTTTGAACTGTTCAACAGAAATGAAATTATAGTCCACCCCTGGTACTTCCCCATCCCTGGGGGCCCTTGTAGTGCCTAAGGAAAAAAACAAGAAAAAAAAAATAGGTTGTAAAATGTTTTTTCAACTTATAAAATATTGAGAATAACAGAAAATTCAGTCTATAGAGAACATATGGGAGAAACAGACTATTGAACATATTGTACCTTCTGGAATGAGGATCAGAAAATTTCAGACAAGTTAACATTTCTAGGACAACAAATAACGTAGGATGAGGAAATCTACTTTAATAAAATCTACAGATAGCTATAAAATTCAAAACTACGAAAACTAAAACAACTTCAGTTGGTCAAAGGAAGCTTAACCTTCCAAGATACAACAGTTAATTCTTCTAAACCTCAATTATCATTACTTAACATTTGAAGGAGAGACAAATCCACCAATGATAGATGTCATCTTTACGGAGCTATCCTATACATTTTTTTCTTCCACAGCACAAATGTAAACTAATATTCTACTTACTAGAGTCATGAAGGACAATAAAAAGAAACAATTGTTAACAGTTCTTTTAATGAACTATTTTAAAAACTTGGGCAAATATATTATGAAATTATTTTAGACTAATGAATAAAAGGCTTAAGGCTTAAGACAGGTATTCACATAGTGCCTCCTAGCCATTATTCTCTTTAAGTAATTTCAAAAAATTAAGCAGTAAGTAAACTGTTTAATGAAATTCACTACAGTGACAGAGCACTAAATTTCTATCTAGTAAGGAATTCATGCTAAAGTAAAATCTTTCTTTCAGGTCCAAGGTATAAATTCAGGTTATGGCAGCATTGCTAGATGTGAATGAATTTTACTGAACAAGAATCAATACTCTCACAAACTGACATTAGAAATGTCATTGCAAATAGTAGAGAACACAAAAACGAGATCCAGGTATTCAGCCTGGAAATAAAGTTGGGATATTGTAGCAAGTCTGTGCGAGGATGCCTTCCCAAACCTGTTCCTGCTCCTGTGCTCCCTATTCAAAGGGCACTCCAAGCCAGAAACCTGAGAGTCAACCCTCTTGGGTTCCTCCCTCTAGTCCACATCCAGCCACCAAATCTGGTTGATTCCATCTCCTGAATACCTCTAGGATTTACATACTTTTCTTCATTCTCACACTTACCTAATTCATATCATTATCTAAGGCCTGTATTGTTGGTCTCCTAGGGTCAACCCTTCTCCCTGGCGACACCCCTTACCCAAACTGTAGCCAGTGACTTTTCTAAAACAATAATCTAAGAAAAAAAAATCTCTAAACCCATCAATAGTTTCTCACAATTCTCGGCATAAAATCCAGACTCTCCCTCTCCAGCTTCTTTCTTGCCTCACCCCTTTCACATTTTAGGCTTTAACCATAAAAGAGTTTTTCAATTCTTTTAATGTTCCTTGTACTAGCTTATCTCCCAGGCCTTTTGTCTAAGCCATTCCCTTCCCTGGAAGGGTTCCTATTCCCTTTCCCACCCTTACCTCAGTTAACTCCTACCCCTCCTTCAGGTCCTGGCTTACAAAGTTTCATTAGAGATTCTCATCTTTGGTATGGCAATATGTAGAGACCATGTCTACTTATTCAGAGTAACAGCTCCAAGTCTTGGCACAGTGTAAGAATCATAGCAGATAATATAGATAGTTGTTAAACAAATTAAGTGAAATTTTACACAAATGTAATTAGCACAATGCTTGGAAATATACTATTATTATTATAAATTAATTCACGGGAAACTATTAATTGCTCTTACTTTTTAGTTACATTACATTCTATTATATTCTGTAATATGTGAAAAAAATCCACAAAGATGATGATAAAACATTACAGTAAGGATCTCAAAAAATAATGATTGACATTCTAAGCAATAAAAATTGTATTCAATAAATTTCCCCCCTTATTTTTAGCCAAGTTTTTATAAAAACAAGCATTTCTGTATCTGTTTTACATCGCAGAGAATAAAAAATCTGGAAAACCTAACTTCCTTTGTTTTCTTAACACATTTTTTCAATATCAAATTTTGTTTCTCATATTTGACTAAAACTATATCGTTAGATTCCTGAAATCAACAGCTTTTAGCTCCGTATTAAGTAAAAATTAACATTAGAGGGGCTGGCCCAGGGGCGTAGAGGTTAGGTTCAGGCACTCCACTTTGGCAGTGTGGGGTTTGCAGGTTCGGATCCCGGGCATGCACCGCTCATCAGGCCATGCTGTGGCGGCATCCCACATGCAAAAAATAGAGGAAGACTGGTACAGATGTTAGCTCAGGGACAATCTTCCTCAAGCAAAAAGAGGAAGATTGGTAACAGATGCTAGCTCAGGGCTACTCTTCCTCTCTCACACACACACACACAAATTAACATTAGAAAATGAATTCAATGATTAAATTTAAAATTTAGAATTATTTGTGACAGGCGGAAAAACATGGTCACAATATTTTGCATCTCCTCCCATCAAGAGATGGGGCCCGTTGCCTCACCTCTCGAACCTAGACTGGATTTACGACTTGCTTTGAGTAATTTAATGTGGAGAATAGATGGATGTCTAGACTTCCATCTTTGCCTTCTTGGAATGGTCCCAATAGCAATGTTTGGAAGTCCAGGCTAGACTACTGAATGATGAGAGAGACCCAGTCAACAAACAGCACCAAGACCCAAGACATGTGAGTGAGGCTATCTTAGCCCCTCCAACTCCAGTTGAACTGCCGGTGACTGAAGCCACATGAGCGGTCCCAGTTGAGCTCAGCCAACTCATGGAATCATGAGAAATAATACACGATGGTTATTTTAAGCCATTAAGTTCTAGGGTAGTCTGTTATGCAGCAAGGGCTAATTGAAATATTATCCAAAAACTCTACTATAAAATATAATGACTAGATAAAATCTGCTTTAAGAGCAAACCTTATTATAATTAATACTATAAAAAGAGTGCTGACGCAAGGGGCAGGAGCACCACTGTGTTTCAGTCTGGGATTATTATTAATGATACAATTTTAAACAAGCACTTAATCCCTCTGGGCTTCATTCTCTTTCTGCAAAGTGGTGTTGACCAAGATGGTGTTCATGATTCTTTCCATTAATACATAAGAAATGCTACATGTGATTCCAACATACTTTGTAAGTCTTTAGACAAAGCTACTTACAAAGCAGTTTTAATGTTAATTCTCTTTATAAATATAAGTATTATAAGTTTTCACTTCCTCCCCCAAAAAACATGTAATTCCATATATATAAAAACGTTCTTCCCCTTTCCCTACCCTACCCCATTCTGTTCAGCATTCCAGAAAATTTATCTTTATATTCTCTTGATACTCTCTAAACTTAATGTAAAGCTTTCTACATCCCCTCCAATCACCACTATATTTCTTCTTTTTACATAAAAATTTCTCCAACAATTTCTGTTTACTCACAGTCTCCAATTCCTCTCCTCTCCTTCTCTCTTGAGCTCATGCCAGTCAGACCATTGCCTCACCCACTCCATGGACATAATAGCTATTTTCATCCATAGTCTCCATTTTGCTTAACCCAATGGTCAAGTCTCAGTCCTCACATTACCTGCTTATCAATATTTGACATAACTGATCATTCCCCCTTATTATTTTATTCTGAAATATATAGGAAAGTACATAAAACATATATGTAAAGTTTACCAAGTAATAATAAAGCAAACCCATCCAGTGAAGAAACAGAATATTCCCAGGACACCAAAAGCCGCAATCATAAATCTCTCCCTCTTTCCACCCCGAAAGGTAACCACCATTTTGACATCGTCATGATAATTTCTTTTTTAAATGTTTTTACCACCTAAGTAATGCATTTCTAAGCAACACAGCTTAGTTTTGCCTGTTTAGAAACTTCATATGAGTGGAATCAAACCATAGGCATCCTGTGTCCACATCAATACTTGTTATCATGTTTTTAAACTTCTGTCAACATGCTAAGTATGTAAAGGCATCTCACTTTGTATTTAACACGCAACTACCCTATGACATTAAACTCCTTTTCATATATTCACCAGCCAGAGATTTCTTCCTTTGTGAAGTAGCTGTTCCAGTCTTCTGCCACTTCTCTGTTGGGTTGCCTGTCTTTTTAAAACTGATTTGTAGTTCTTACATTCTGGATACTACAGAACTTCATCAAATCTAAGTAATCAACAGCTTATAAAACGCACCATTATTTTATCCCTAAAAAAGAAAAACACCTGGCAATTATAATTGAAAGATTCAATCTATTCTAAGATGCATTCCAATTGTAGAAAGGTTAAAATGTGAAATAATTATGTATTAGTATTGATGAAACACTGCAATCCTTTGTCAGGTATATGTGTTGCAAACAGAGTGTTTCTGCTCAATGAAATATGCTTTCTTAAAACAGTGCTTTCTGCAAAATTATGCATCAAAAATAATAGAGATCTTGGAGAATATAGGGTCAGAGTTCATCTCTCAAAATCTATCATAACTTTGTAACTACAGTGCTGGCAAAATCAGTAACAACTCTAGTTAAAAATATTAATACAATTTAAAAGTGTTAAATTCCTAATAAAAAGTATTAGAGCAAATAAAATACTTTTTTAAAAAAAAAAAATTTAAAAAAAGGAATGAAAAGAAAAAGTAGCTTGACAGAAAGAGGTACAAGGAGGGTTGAGTTACTGAATAATGAAGATAAGGCAAAATATGCAATAAACAATTTTAACACAAAGCACATGGTCAAAATAAGAAAACAGGCCAAATTAAGGTGAATCAGGTACAGTAGATGCAACACCCAGCTATGTTTGTATATTCTATGTTTACTTGCTGCTACTCGATGATACACAACATTAGCTTGCTGGGGAAAAAGGATAAGAACCACTATTACCTCAGCTAAACTGACATCTTTCTCCTACTTACTTATCAATCACATATGAACTTATTTGCATTACAGAAACAATCGTTGTAGCAGAACAGACAGTCTCTTCTCCCACTCTATGATCTTCTTTTCATCTTTTTTTTAATGGTCTTTTGATGACAGAAGTTTTTCATTTTAGTGTAGTCAAATATATCAATCCTTTCCTTTATAGCTAAAACTTTTTGTGCCTAGAAGAAATCCGTCCCAAGGCCATGGAGATATTCTATATTCTTTACATTGTATTATAGCTTTGCCTTTCACACTTAGTACTTTAATTCACTGAAATAGATTTTTTTTCATTGACAGGAGGTAGTAGCTCAATTTCCCCTCTTTCCAAATGGCTACTCGACACCATTTATTGAAAACTCAATTATTTCCCCCTCTGATTAGCCATGGCACTTCTGTCAGACATCTTACATAGAAACGTCTGTATAAAACTGGGTGTCTGCTGCTGGGCTTTCTATTACTTCCATTTATCTACTGACCATTTCTGCCCCATTATCACAGCGTTGTAATTATTATACTTTCATGATAAATCTTGAGATACAGTAGAGCAAGTACGCCTATTTTATTTTTTCTATTCATAGCCTTTCCATATAAATCCTGGAATCAGATAAGCAGGGTAAAAATGCTGGCATTTTTATGGGTTTAGAGTGAATCTACTAATCAATTTGAGGAGAACCGATATCTTCAACATATTGAGTCTTTAATCCATGAACAAGAAAACTCTGTCAATATATTTAGACCTTCTTTAATGTCCCTTAATTTTATCTCATAGAGGTCTTTCCACTTCTTTCGAGATTAATTTCTAGGTATTTCAAATATTTTTATGCTATTTTAAATGCTATCCTTTTGAAAACTTTCATTTTCTAATTATTGATGATATAAAAGAATACAGTTATGGGAGTTTATTTGGTCACTTTATTTGATATAATTTGCCTACAAGGAACCATCACCCCCAAAAGTTTCCTTGTGCTGCTTTGCAGTCTCCCACCTTGTGGTGGCTGCTGACCTGCTGTCACCATTGTTTTGTCTTTACGAGAATCTCATATAAATGGAATCAGGCATAAATTTGACTCCAGTAGTGGTTTGTGTCTGGCCTCTTTCACTCAGCATGATGCTTTTGAGATTTATTCATGTTGTGGGTCAATATCCTTTTATTGCTGAGTGGTATTCCACTGTACAGATACACCAAAATTTGATTAAGTATTCACCACTGATGGACATTTGGGCTGCTTCTAGTTCTGGATATTATAAATAAAGCTGCTATAAACTTACAAGTCTTTGGGTAGGCATATATTTAAATTTGTGTTGGGTTAATAGCTAGGAGTGGAATTGCTGGTTCATAATGGGAAGTGTATTTTTTTTTTGGTTTTGTTTTAAAGATTTTATTTTTCCTTTTTCTCCCCAAACCCCTCTGGTACATAGTTGTATATTTTTAGTTGTGGGTCCTTTTAGTTGTGGCATGTGGGATGCCACCCCAGCACGGCCTGATGAGCGGTGCCATGTCGATGCCCAGGATCTGAACCGGTGAAACCCTGGGCTGCCCAAGCTGGAGCGTGTGAACTCAACCACTCGGCCACAGGGCCGGCCCCAGGAAATGTATGTTTACCTTTATAAGAAAATGTCCCAAAGTAAATGTACTGCTTCGCATTCTCACCAGCAATACACGAGAGCTGAGCTGATTTACATTAGTGTTTCCATGTAAGAATGCCTTCCGGGAGTTTCTTGGCAAGTTTACTTTTTTCTAAATCCCAAGAAAAATCAATTGATAGGAAAAATGAGAAAAAAAGTGTTATAATTCCCTAGCAAGAATTAAAGTTTAACAATTTGACATAGAGATGTTACCAGTTTGAAGGAATCTAATGATACCAATTTAAAGCAAGAGCAGGAAACACTGAAAAGTAGGATCAAACGATCAAGTTAACATTTCCAGGGACCAGGACATAAGCACGTGGGAGAGCAGCGTCACAATCTACTCAGACAGTCCTAATGCACTGTTTCCACGCTGTATGTGTGCGGTCAAGGCCCTGTCTGCTAACTGTGGGTCTTTCCTGTGAATAAAATATTAATAATATTATATGCATCTATACTTTATATAAATCCTATAAGTAGTATTCCAAAAAAATTACAAGTTGTAGAGGCTAATAAGTCATTAAATTGGCACTTCTGACATGTGGTTCTGTGTAATGATTGTTGGGAGATCTGAATGTTATCTGAATACTATCCAATGATGCTCTCTGGCATTTTCCACTGTTTGAGTATTTGCTACATGGTTCAGAGCTTTGTAAATACTTGAATAGAAGAAATGAGAAGATGTGAATATTGTTGTAGAACACTTCAACCTGAAATCAGAAACTAGTCTAAAATCCAAAGTGAAAGCAATATAGATTTCAGTGGCAAAACCAAAATCAGAGCAAGGAGACAAAATATTTTCATCATTAAAAAAGACAACAAGCTTATATGAGTGACTAATGACTAACGCCCAATTTGAAGATGTTTTTGGACACACACACAACAATTTGATGAATATCAACGCAAACTGAAAAATGTTTTCTATGTCTGGAATATTTGTTACCAAATATCAAGACCATCAGATAATGCAACTGATACTTGTGTGCTTTAAAATTTCATTTTAGTAGTGAAAGATTCAAATACTAAATATGTGTGGTATTATCTTTCATTTTGTAAACGATTTTTATTTGGTATTTATTTTATGTTAATGTCTCCTTCTTTGAAGGTTTTCTATTAACAAATGTCTGTATCAGGTAAAGATTAGTTTAAAGTGTTATCATAATCTTGTTAATAACAGTAACAATAAACTAGTTGACTTTATATTGTCATTTTCTCTCTTTAAGTGCTTGGTGCACTCAGGAGAACCTATCCCACACCACAGTGTCTGTAGCCATCATTACTGCCATAGTGGACAAGTGCAGCAGTCATTTGCATTCCCAAGGTACTTGGTTCAGCTGGCACTTCAGCAAAATCAACCACAGGTTACACTATGACTAAGTTGTGATGCCACTTCTTGTCATAAATTACGAGTATCCTACTTCCCACTGGAAGGAACTTGGCACTGTGCTCAAGCCCAAGAACACAATCAAATCCAGTTCTAAAATTCCTTCTTAGAGGGTCTGTGCCCTGGGACCACTACCAGTACCAATTCTACATAGGCCAAGGTCCAAAGAAGAGAGAGAAACTACATGGTAACTTGAACAAGGACAGCTTAACATAAAGACTTATTAACTATTTACAAGGAATTAACTAAGAGGAAATAAAAGAGAACTCTAAAAAATACCACTCTACAGTTGAGGGAGAACACCCAAGTAAGGAGCAAACTTGGAAGAGAAGGATGCTCCTGAAGTCTGGAATTCAGACTTTGTTGGAAAGAGTGTGCTACTAGCCTGGGGACAGAGCTGCTTCACAGTCGGGGGGTCAAGGCTGGCAAGCAGGGAACTGTCTGCTGGAGTACCAATGAAATTCAGAGGCAAGATGCCTGCGGTGGTTGGTTGCAGTGGAGGGTGGGGTTTGGAATTTACTAGAAAACCATCTGGGACACTGGCTGAACTTGCCAGAAACCCACTGGAAAACCGCTTGCAGGGGATGCTGCCTAAACCTGGGGAGCCAGCTGGGGTGCCCATTGAACTCATCAGGAAACTGTGAGGAAGTTAGCCGGTGCACTGGTAGAACTCATGCAGCTACCCATGAAGGTGTTGCTGAATTTGCAGCTGGGAAGCTGACTGCTAAAGCACTGCTGAAACTTACTGAGGGTCTTTTTGCAGGTAGGACAAAAGGAAAAAGACACTGGAACCAGGAAAACAAGTCTCTTCTTTCTCCCGTATCCTTCCTGTACCCTCTACTGACAAAGCTCAACATTGTGCCAGTTGGCAAGGGAGAAATGTTGCAGTATCATAAGCAAGCAAAAGAGTAAATTTGAAGGCAAGAGGCAGTAAGTAGTAACTGGCAGACTAGTTTTCTGAGAGATTCTATCATGATGAGAGTTGAATTTTGTCAAATGTTTTTTCTGCATCTATTGAGAAGATCATATGGTTTTTCTTTCCTAGTCTGTTACTATATTAATTTCCAAATGTTATGCCAACCTTGCATTCCTGGGACAAATCCTACTTGGTTATAATGTGTTATCCTTTCTGTATATTGCTATATATTTATTTGCTAAAATATTTAAAGGATTTTTAAATCTATGTTTATGAAAAATTTTGGTTGAGTATTCTTTTCTGTTAATGTTATTGTCTGGTTTTAAAATGAGGATAATGATCAGATCATAGAAAATGTACTGGGAAATGTTCCCTCCTCCTCCATTTTCTAGAAGAATTTGTGTAGAATTGCTATTATTCTTTAAGTGTTTGGGACAATCCACCAGTACCATCTGGGCCTGAAGTATTCTTTATGGGACAGTTACAAAATACAAACTCAATTTCTTTAATAGACAGAGAGCTGTTCAGTTCCTCTATTTCTTCTTGAGTGACCATCAGTAGTTTTTGTCTTCCAAGGAATTTGTCTACTTCATCTCAATTGTTGGATTTACTGCCTTAAAGTTGTGTAGAAAATTCCTTATTATCCACTTAACATCTGTAGGATTTTTAGTGATACCACCTCTCTTATTGCTAATATTGTTAATTAGTGGTTTCTCTCTTTTCTACCAAGTAGTATGGCTAGAATTTTATCAGTTTTATTGATCTGAAAGAAAGAGCTTTGGTTTTCATTGATTTTTCTCTACTGTTTCTCTGTTTTCAAGTTCATTGATTTCTGCTCTTATCCTTATTATTTCCTTCCTTCTACTTAATTTAGGATCACTTTGCTCTTCTTTTTCTAGATTCTTAAGGTAGAAGTTTAGATCATTGATTGAGAAATTTACTATTTTCTAATATAAGCATTTCATATTATAAATTTCCCTCTAAACACTACAGTAGCAACATCCCACAAACTGATGTGTTTGATGTTTTGATATGTTGATTTGTATGATAGTTTGTAATTTTCTTTTGTCTCATTCTTTACCTCAGAGGTTAGTTAGAAGTGTGCTATTTAATTTCCAAATATTTGGAGATTTTCCAGATATCCTTCTGTTAATGATTTCTAATTTAATTTCATTGTGATCAGAAAACATATTTTGTATGATTTAAATCCTCCTAAATTTATTGACTCTTGCTTTATGGTCCAGAATATGATCTATATTTGTAAACGTTCCATGTGCACTAGAAAAGAATGCATATTCTTCTGTTGTTGGATGGCAAAGTCTAATAAATAGTAATTAGGTCAAGTTGATTGAAGTTGTTATTCATGTTACAACCTTATTGACTTGTTGCATACTTTTTCTAAAAGGGACGTTGAAATCTTGAACTATAATTATGAAGTTGTCTATGTTCCTTTCAGTTCTATCACTTTTTTATCATTTCCATTCCACCTGAAAAATTTCCTTTAATATTTCTTATAGCACAAGTCTACTGGTGAAAAATTCCCTCACCTTTTTTTGTCTGAAAAATTCTTTATTTTTAAGGACATTTTTTGTTGTATATAGAAATCCAGGGTTGCATTTTTTCCTGTCAGCATGTTAAAGACGATGTGTAATTGACTTCTGGCTTGTACTGTTTCTGTTGATAAGTCTGTAGTTATTCTTTGTTCTCTTGTATGTAAAGTTTTTTTTTTTTCTCCTGTCTGTCTTTCACATTTTCTCTTTTTCACTGGTTTTCAGCAATTACATTATGACATACCTTGATGGGGCTTTTTTTATGTTTCTTCTGCTTGGAGTTTTTTGAGCTTCTTAGATCTGTAGATTTATAGTTTTTAACAAATTTAGAAAAATTTCAGCCTATTTCTTCCAATATTGTTTCTGCTTCCCCCACTTTGGCTTGATAGTGTGCCATAGATCAATATGAACAGACCACCACAGTCCTGTTCTGTCTATAATCCAATGTCTAAAAACAGTTGTTACATATATCTTGCCTAATTTCCAGTTGTTTATCATAAGAGGGTAAATCCAGTACCACTCAGTTCTTCACGGCAGAAGTAGAAGTCTCTCTCTCTCTCTTTGGTTGTTTAAAAAAAATGTTCACCTTTTGTCTTTTTCCTCTCCATGTTTCAGTTTGATTAGTTTATATTGCTATGTCTTCAAGTTCACTGATCTTTTCTTCTGCAGTTTCCAATCTGCTAAGCCCATCCAGTGATTTTTTTTTGAAGTTCCATTTACTTCTTTTAAAAAACATATTCCATTTTCTCTTCATTCTATTCGTATTGCCCTTTAAACCTTGGGCCTATTTATAATAACTTTAAAATTCTTGGTATGGTTATACCATTATCTGTGTCATTTCTGGGTTTTTTTTTTATCAACTGACTTTTCTTTTGATTATGGGTCACATTTTCTTGCTTTTTTGTATGTCTGGTAATTTTGTATTAGATGCTGGACATTGTGAATGTTATGTTATTCAGCATCTAGATTTTGTTGTCTTCCTTTAAAGAATGTTATTTTTCCCCCTTCCTTCCTCCCTCCCTCTCTTCCTTTCTTCCTTACTGTCTTTTTCCTAACAGTTAAGTTACATAAATATTTCCTTGACCCTTTTGGGGCTTGCTTAATTAAGCTTTGTTAAAGTGGGCCTCAAGTTGCTTAATCTATGGCTGGCCATTTAAGCTCTACTAGTAAGTCATAACCCTTATGCGGTCTCTCCACTCAGGCTGGTTGGAACTCAGATTTCTCCCAGCCCTGTGTAAGTTCTGGGAATTGCTAACCTTCTCCCAGAGAATTCTTTGCCTGGCCATGTGAAGTCTCATCCTGTACATTCTCAGCTTAGTATTCAGCAATAGACTCGAGGAGGCACCTACACAGATTGCTTGAGCTCCTTTTCTTCATAGCTCTCTCTGACACCCTGTCCTGCAAATTCCAGACACTTCAGGTTTCTTGAACTTAGATTCCTATCCCCTCAACTCAGAGTCTTCTGTACTCTGCCTGGGCTCTCCATCCCTGTTCTGTGGTCCAGATAGTGCCTCCAGACAGAAACTTTAGAAAATCATAGGACTCCTTTGTGTGTAGTCTCCTTTCCTCTTCTCTTAGGGATCACAGTCTCGTTCTATCTATAGTGTAATGTCTGACAATGGTAGAAGTCTTTCTCTCTCTCTCTCTTATTAATCTTGTTGCTCAAATTGTCTCAAATTTTGTCACTGGGCACCTCTTCTAGCTGTCGGGTTTTTTTTTTATGTCCTTCTATATGTCCCCATAACTTTTTAAGCATTTATATACTTTCTGGTACAATTAGATGTCCCAATCTCATCTTGTACTTTCCTTGCCCCAGACCTGGAATCAGAATTTTCTCCAAGAAGATCTGGTAACTTTTAGTAAATAATGATAATTAGAGGCCAGATGTGACCATTTGGTGTGCTAACTGCTACTGATATATCATCACATCTATCTTCTTGGAAGGGTTGTAGGCACTTAAATTTGTAAGTTAAAAGCTCCTGTCAGGATCTGAAAAGGCTGCAGCTGTTAAGACCCTATGAATTAAAGTGAAATATCTTGTAGCTCCTTTCTAGGACTACACCTCACAAGGAGGAGAAACTGCAAAACTAGGACAGTAAAGTAAATTTAAAAGAAGGTCCAAGTAAAAGTGGAAGAGGGCAGCAGAAAGTACAAGTACATATTTTTATTAACTTGTTTTAACAAGGAAAGAGGGAGCTCTACAGCTATGAAATTAAAAATGCTGCCCTGAGACACCCCATGCAGGCAAAATACCAAGTTACTTATATAAGAATGAAAATAAGATTGTTTCCAGACTTTTTAAGAGCAACGCTTTATGCCAGAAGACAATTAGATAATTGACTAACATAATTAAGATGGTCAAGAAAAGAAAATATGAACCAAAGAGTTAATATCCATCCAAACAAACTTTAAAGTATAAAGGCCACAGACAAACCACTGTGATGATCCTGTGAACCCTTCCTGGGAAATCTAGTTGAGAACAAGCTTTAGACAACCACAATTATTGAAGAAAAGCAATTAAGGATTGGTAGTTAGATTAAGTATGTATTTACCCACAGAATAAAGAATAAATGATGATTATAAAGGGAAGAGTGCAGTATGTAATGGCTGTTTGTTTTGCCAATATAAATACAGCTCAAGTATCAAAAAACAGCGAGAATAAGGAAAGCATATGCAAAGTAGAATAAGCTCACTGATTACATTTGTTGGGAGTAAAAAGATACTACTTCATGTTAGATGATGGGAGAGAAAAAGGGAAGGGGAAGAAGCGATGACTAGATAATTTTAATATTGCTCATTGTTGGGACAAAAACAAAAAAGGAGAGGAGGAATAAAGAACATTATATAAAGGTATAAAGATAGCCACTAGAATAAAGACACAAACCTTCCCAAAAAGAGAGAGATGAAATAAAATAGACTACATAGTGAAAGGCTTTTTATATAAAAGACTTGTATGTGGGTAAAATAGAAAAACATAAGAAAACCGAGACTAAAGATAGTGATCACATCAATAAATATAAAGAAAGTTTCACATTGGCTACTATTCATAAAACAAAGAAATTCAGAACAATGAAAGAATAAAAAGATGGACAATGATATCAGGAAAATGCAAAGAAAAGAAGGCAAGAGTGGCAATTCTGAAATCTGGCAAGGTAGGTTTATGGGAGGAAATCATAGATAAGAAGTCAGACTTTAAAACAAAAAACAAAATATTTTATACTGTGTTAAAGAATATAGACTGGGAGTCACTGGGAGTCTTTGAAGGATAAACTATAGACGGACAAGAATCAGACGTGCACTTTAAAGACAGAGTGGACTGAGGTGACATGGGAGGCAGGGGACGCAGTTAGCACAGGGAAGGGAGAAACACTGCTTAAGCATCTACTCCAGGCTACGTGGTTTATATTCATGTTCTCATTTTAACTCTAATAACAACTATATGAGGTGAGTCTTGTTATTAACATTTTATTTATGGATATTCTGGGGCTCAGGAAAATTAAGTGACTTGCCTAACTGAAGCAACTAGTAAGATGCTAGAATCAAGATTGTGAAGTCAGTTTTACCTAACTCTTTGCCACTATATAATGCTATTTGTTGTTAAAAAAAGAAAAAAAGAGTTCAAGCAAGAAAGGGTGAGGGTCTAAGGCAGTGAAAACAGATAAGATATTTAAGAAGCATAATTAGAAAGGCTTGCTGATGGACTGGACACGGTGCAAGAGTAAATAAGAAAAAGAAATCAAGAATTCCAGGGCAATTGCAAAAGCTAGTATCCACAAGGAGTCACAAATATATTGAAAACAAAAACAAATCAGAAGGTCCTTTTATGCTCTTTTACTGTTTACTGCTTTTTATTCTTCCCCAGACTGCATTAACTAAAGCCAAAACTTAAGCAAACATTACTTCTTGTTATGCGTTCAAAAAAAAAAACGAAAACACCATTACAATGACCAGGTCCTATGAAAACTATTAAGTTTGGAAAAGCTATACCAACATGTACATAAAAATTCGAAATGGATTACCACAAAGAAGGCATTGCATGCTTCTCTCTTTTTTCCTTTGGGGAAGGAGCAGATTTTAAAATTAATAACATCTTAATAATTAATACAAAAATGTTTGTCCTCAGTGTACAAGGCATTGAGAGCAGAAAGTCTTCATATTGCATAGGCTTTAGAAATCGATTTATAGGAATAAACTCTAGTTTGCAACAGGTACGTATATATTCTTGAATTCTTAAAAGTCTAATGACTTTAAAAAGTCACAATATAGAATCTTTAAAAACAAAACCCTCGCAAGTCCTCTGAAAATTTTTCTCCGTAGTCAATTTTTGTTTCATTCTGGTGCCCCAACTTAGTCTTCACAGTTTCACAGGAGATACTCTATTGAACTGTTTCTAGCGTCTGATTAGTTAAATAGGGATATTTCCGCCTCATTTCTTTTATTCCGTCTCATACTTACATGGAATGGTTCTCAAGTAGAGATTATCTCTGATGACTTGCTGTAGTTTGTGGTCAATTGATCCTTTCTGAAACTGAAGACTCAGGTAATGTCGCAAATCTTTATTAATGACTTTGCCTACAAAAAAAACCAAAACATTTAACTGTTAGATCACCAGTGAAATACAGATGCTAGTGGTTGGATACCCTTAAACCATTTAGCTATAAACAGGAAAAAGAAATCAGAATATTTTACTAAAAACAAGATAACTAATGCCAAACTATTATAGGTACTATAATTAAAATATATACCTGAAATACATAATGTGGGTATAATTTTACACGGTTAGGGAGGGAGAAGGTATAGGTAAGAGAATATGACAAATACCCAAGGTAATTTCATTCAGGCCCATAGCTTTAAATACCATCTATATACCGATAGCTTCCAAATTCCTATCATGTCTCTATCCCTGAGCTCTCTCTACCAAGCTCCAAACTCATCAACTTCATTCATATATATTGCAGATATATTTGGAAGTCAAATAAGGACCTCAGGTTTCAGATAGCCAAAACAGAAGTCTTAATTCCACCCTCCCCCAGTGTTTTCCTCTCCTCTAGTTTTCCCTGTCTTAGAAAATTATAGCACCACCAACCCAGTGGAACAAAACCACAAGCTATAAGTCACCCTGTATGTCTCCTTTTCTCTTCTATCCCCCAGATCCATAGTAACTTTTGTCAGTTCTACCTCCAAAACATACCCCTTACTATCCACTTTTCTCCTTCCCATGGCCACCACCCCAATCTAAGCCACCATCATTTCTCATCTGGAATCTGTAACAGCCTTCTAATGGGTCTTGCATCCATTCTTGCCTCCTTCCCGCTCCCACCATTCACACAGAAACCAGAGTGCGATTTAAAACATAAATCAGATAATCGCTACTCTGTATGGAGCCACCCAATGACTTCTTAGTGCACCTGGAATAAAATACAAACTTCTAAGCATGGCCTAAGGCCCTCCATGTTCTAGCTCTGGCCATCTCTGACCCAAACTCATTCACTCTTCCCCCTCTCAAACTATGCTCCACCCACACTGGCCACCAAAAAAACCAAATGGGCCCCACCTCAGAGCCTTCGGCCTATCACTAGATTCAACAGGCATTTTCTGTCCACTTGCCTGAGTCCCAGATACAATGCGCATAAATAAGAGAGTCAAAAATTTTTTTCCTTATTTTTGAGAGAAATGGGAGATAAATAGAGGAATATTAGACATCTCAGAAATGTTAAGCAGAAAAAAAACGCAACTGCAGGAATCTGAAAGCAGTGAATTTGTAGTAAGAGTTGAACTTCAAATGAAAATCAAAGCAATCCAAACGCTGTTCATTAGACAAGACTTTAGACAATTAGAAAAGAGCAATGCTAAGACAAAACAGATTATCTTATTGGAGAAAAAATGACTAGCTGATTAAAATACACTCTTTGTTTTATTTGGAACAGCGTGATTATGACAAGATTAGATAAGTGAAAAGGTTACTACAGATAAGTTCATTCTTTTAACTACTATTCCATAATGTAACATTTCTAAACTCCCCTCTTGGTCTTTTCTCACATGTATAAATAAACATAACCTATTTGAGAGGGTGTTAATATAAGCAGGAAATCAGAGTGCTTCTAACATTTAGAGATAACATTCAGATCCTAAACTAATAAACATAAATCAAAAAGTCCCTGTTTTGCCTTGCCAAAAATAGATGCTGAGGAAAGGGGGCACCTTTGTGATCAAAGAAGAAAACTCAAAGGATGTTTACAGGGCTAACAAAGAAGAATCCCTAGTCCCAGAAGTTGCTTCTGCCAGGCATTTTAGGGGCCCCACGAACCTAAGTCCAATTTCAATGGAATCATATTATTTTTTATTTATATGACAGTACTTGTTCATTGCTGGGTAGAAGAAAAATCTAATTCACAATCAATACTGTACAAGTTCATTGTTATTAAACAAAAACATAATGGGTTCATTAAGTTTTTTAAAAGTTAGGGAAGAAGTGTTTCAAATGCTTGTAATAAATATTATGCAAAACTTCAGCAGATTGTTATATATAGGTGCTTAAAAGTGTTTTAGTACACCATACACAAAAATTAACTCAAAATGGATTAAAGACTTGAACGTAAGACCTAAAACCATAAGACTACTAGAAGAAAATATAGGCAGTACACTCTTTGAGCTGGCTCTTAGCAGTATCTTTTTGAATACCATGTCTACTCAGGCAAGGGAAATAAAAGAAAAAATAAACAAATGGAACTACATCAGACTAAAAAGCTTCTGCAAGGCAAAAGAAACCATGAATAAAACAAAAATAGAATCCACCAACTGGGAGAAAATATTGCAAATCATAAATCTGACAAATGGTTTATTTCCAAAGTACAAAAAGAACTCCTACAACTCAACAACAAAAAAAAACAAAAAAACAAACAACCCAATCAAAAAATGGGCAGAGGATATGACCAGACATTTTTCCAAAGAAGATACACAGATGGCCAACAGGCACATGAAAAGATGTTCAACATCACTAAGTATTAGGGAAATGCAAATCAAAACTACAATGAGATACGAGCTTACAACCATCAAAATGGCTATTATTAAAAAGACAAGAAATAACAAGTGTTGGAGATGATGTGGAGAAAAGGGAACCCTTATATGTTGCTGGTGGGGATGCAAACTGGTGCAGCCACTATGGAAAACAGTACGGAGATTTCTCAAAAAATTAAAAATACAACCATATGACCCAAACATCCCACTAATGGGTACTTATCCGAAGAACATGAAATCAACAATTCAAAGAGATTTATGCACTCCAATGTTCACTGCAGCATTATTCACAATAGCCAAGACATGGAAGCCATCCAGTGACCATCTACAGATGAATGTCTAAAGACGTGGTACACACATACACACGCACACACATGCACACAATGGAATACTACTCAGCCATAAAAAATGACAAAATCATGCCATTTGCAACAACATGGATGGACCTTGAACGTATTATGCTAAGTGAAATAAGCCAGAGAAAGACAAACACAATATGAATTCACTCATGTGTGGAATATTAAACACATGGAAAAAGAGAACAGATTAGTGGTTACCAGATGTGAAAGGGGCACATGTGCATGGTGACGGATTAAAAATTAGACTATTAGTGGTGAACATGATGCAGTCTATACAGAAACTGATATGTAATAATGTGCACCTGAAATTTACACAACGTTATAAGCTAAGGTGACCTCAACAAAATAATTTTTTAGAAAGTATTTTAGCGATATTTGTGATAGTTAGGGTTTCTGAATAGACAAAGAATGCATAATTATTTTTCCCACTTAAAATAATAAATATAAGCTCCGATATCTAAAAACCTACCATCCAGCATATTTTCAGGAATAGATTTAATGTAGATAAAAGATAATGCCTATGTAATTAAATAAGACAATCTGAACCAATACTTTTTTTTAACTCAAGATTTTCTTTTTTTGTTTTTTAATTTGAAACTTTACTATAAGGTATGATATAATTCACAGAGGTAACTATAAAATGCTAAAAACCCAGATTAGATTTTAATCTATAAAAATAACTGCCATTAAATTAGATATAATTAAAGACAAAGCCATAATAAAAATCACAGATCTCCAATTACAGCATGAGGGGGTCTCTAAATGGGAAATGAAGTTAAAACAAGTCAATTCCTGTTTCAAGGGACTACAAGATCTTAAGACTGAGAGGCTACTAAAAGCAGAAAGAGCTAGATTTAAAGACTAACACCTAGAATTATCAGGGCTGGAATTGCACTCTCAATTTTCACCCTCAGCTTCTACTGAGATTCTGGATGCAATGCTGAGATGAATATATTGGCTGTAGTAGTTATCATGGACTTCCTCGCCTCAAGAAACCAAAACAACTTTTGCAAGACGACAGAATATTATGGTTCCCTCTTTGATAAAATTCTATGGAACTTGTTTTGGGAAAAAAAAAAGCACAAATATCCTGAATAGGCAGATGACTGTGGAATTACTAGAATGCCAACAGAAACATAACTCACAAAGACAATGCTAAATATATCTACATTATCAAGTTGTGTATGAACTTGCACCTTTTGTTTAGGGAGAGTTTCATAGAAACTTAACATTTCAAGGGTATGGAAAACATTTACTTGGGGTTAATGCAGGTGTTGTTGAACAAATAAGAGAAAAAAATTCTTCATAACTTAGGATTCTTACCCAGGCAGGCTTTGCATTAAGTGTTAAGATTATTCTTTAACCTCTTAAGTGATTTATAAGTCAAGTTGATTTATGAAACTTAAAAATAGATCTATTTATCTCACAAATACAGCTCAGGTGGAGAAAAGTCTATGACTGAAACCTCAATCGTATGAATAAATCCAGGCACTCAAGTTTCATTATACAAATCCTTAGTCAAAAGAACTCATAACTACAAATCCATACTTTCTGAATATACGCAAATTAATATTCACTACCAGTTCTCTTTGAGGAATCAGTGTATAGAGGCACTGGTTATTATTTAGAGAAACACTGCGATATGCTGGCATAGGTGTGGTCATGCAGACAGCTGTAAATCAATCTAACTGCCAACATTTCATTGTCTTTTCCACAGGGATGGTCTAAGAGACTTTGTCAACCACTTGCTAAAGTCAAGATACATGTCTTTACTATTCTCTAATTCAGCAGTAATTATAAAATTTTAAAAAATGAAGTCAGTTTCAGATATATTGTTCTTATAAATTCACACTGAATCATGGTGATCATCTCATTCTTTTCTAGATACTTACAATATTTTATTTTATTTTTTTTACAATCTTTTCAAATTTTGCCACAGTTTAAAGTGAGGGCAGTGGACTTGAGTTTCCACAATCTACTTTATGCCTTTTTGGAAACTGGGACATTTGTCTCTCTTCAGTTTCCTGGTACTTCCCACATTCTCCATGATTTCACAGAGAATATTGACAATAACCCTGAGATCATATCTGAGAGGCCCTTCAACTCCTGGGAGGCAATTCAGTTCAGTCTTGAAAATATAAATTCATTTAAACTAGACGATACTCTTACTATCTTCTCATCTTCTTTAAATGTAATCTCCCCCCTTTCGGGTTGTTTGTTTTACTTTGTACTGTTGGAAAAGTAATTCTGCTGGTTCAAGATAGAGAAGCAAAGTAAGAATGGCATCTGTCTGATTTCTGCCTACAAACAGCTGACGTTGACAACCTCTTCCCACAGCAAGCCTCCCTCTTGCTCCTTGTTGCTCTTGCCCCAACCCCAAACTTAAAAGCTCTCTGCACTCTCTGAAGTATCTTGGCTCCTTTTGAGCTCTGGCCTGTAGAAAAGAAAATTCTTAAATGTTTATTTTTTACAGCCTACTTAACTCTGTATACATGTGATTATGTGCTCCTTCCATCTACCAATTATATACATCTCCAAAACATCTGAGCTGCTCAGAGTATTCTGTTTACCCACAAGAATTTCTTCACCTAACTTTTCTTTTAAAAATCTCTAGTCTTGGAACCACATTTATAGATGCTATAAACTTTTAAAAATCTGTTTTCCTCAAAGGCAAAAGTATGGGCTTAACCACGTCCCAGTTCTCTTCTTTACTATGATGACTATAAGACAGCCTGGTGACTTTCCCCAATAAACTGTTCAATCTAACTAGCTCAACACAACTAATGTTACTAACTAATCCTTTCCCTTTAGACTTAGAGCCAAAACAGCAGTGTATTTCATTGCCCCCTCCACCTCCTGAGCTCCATAGCAGTTAGAGAAAGAGAAAGCTCCATAAAAGTGGTGGGATGATACCCATAATTTGAACTCCAAACTGGCTCCTTGGTTCAAGGCAGGGTGCCCCTAAAACAAAACAAATCAAACTGTAGTCCGCTTGTTTGTGAAACTATAAACGGTATTTGAACAAGACTTTTCTGGATAATCAGTATCTACACATTTCATAGAAAAATATATTCTATGGCACAAAAGTTATTCAAAAATATGTTATACAGTTGTTGAACACAGAAGCTTATCAGCTATCTGAGGGCTAAGGCCACAGTTTGTCTTTACAGATGTAGTCCCAGTATCTAGCACACAGAATGAGTGAATCAGCTTACTTTTGTATTTTTAATTGTTCGTTTGACCCTCTCCATCATGGAATATGTGAAATTTTAGAAGGGAAAACTCACTTAACTGATACAGCACTCTTTAATAGTCTATATGCAACCTTATATTAAACTGTGTTCTGTTTTTTGAGGGGTTTTATTTGGTGAGGAAAACTGGCCCCGAGCTAACATTTGTTGCCAATCTTCCTCTTTCTGCTTGAGGAAGACTGTCCCCGAGCTAACATCTGTGCCAGTCTTCCTCTATTTTATATGTGCGTCACCGCCACAGCATGGCTTGATGAGAGGTGTATATGTCCACGTCAGGGATCCGAACCCATGAGGTACGGGCCACCAAAGTGGAGTGCGTGAACTTAATCACAATGCCACCAGGCTGGCCCCTAAATTGTGTTTCTTAAACAATGAAATCAGTTTTATTTTGACCCCATCAAAATGCTAAAATCAATTCTTCATTGAAGTAGCATGCTCTATACATCTTTAAAAGTAGGTTTTAATTATAGTTTATATGCCAAATCCTTAAATTCTGTTCTTTATGTATTAACATTTTTAAATATATTCACAAAATGGTATCTGGCTATCCTGAAATATAAAATTGGCTAAATTAACCATCCAAATCTATTGTCTTTTAGCACCACTGGGGACAATAAGTCTAGGGCAGGAAAAAAGGCAAAAACTCTTCCGCTTTTCCTAGGAGGAAGATGTAGGAATGAGAAAAGAATGGGAAACAGAAAGAGAACACTGATGACTAGGCCATTATTTTAGATATTAACATACTATACATATTATATTCTATATGTTTTCACTACTCATGAAAACCTTTGAGGTAGGAATTATTATTATTCCCACTTTACAGATAAGGAGCTGAGGTACAGAGAGGTTAAGTAACTTGGCCAAAGTTACATCACTAAAAGTAGCCAACCTGGGATCTGAACCCAGTCAGTCTGCCTCCAGAACCTGCACTGTAAGCACTAAGCTGGAATGCCTCTCCTCTCCCTCCCCTCAAAGCTACCTATCTATCCATCCATCCATCCATCCATCCATCCATCCACCTATATCTTTGGATGAATTTCTTCTCTTGCAAAAGCTTATACGAGTACAGGCCTATAAGAGCTCTTTCATGAGAGCCTATCCTTCCATGAAACAGTCCCATCTATTGTACAAACAAATATTTACTGAGTCCTGCGTATTAGGCACTTGGGGATAAAACAATGAGTGAGAGTGCACCCAAAGGGAGCTTAAAGTCTTGCAAGGAAGATGAACATTGAAAAAGAAATTTCAAACATGAGAGCATTATGAAAGAGAAGTATAGAGCACTGTGGGCATCTACAATCTAGACTGTAATTCTGGGGAGTCTGGGAAGACTTCACTGAGTAAGTTACATTGGAGCTGAAACCTGAAAGATAAATAGGAGGCGGCCAAGCAAAAAAAAAGAGGGTGGGCTGGTGGGCTGAGGGAGTGGGACATGCAAAGGCACTTACTTGAGGTGGGAAAGAACACAATGCTTACAGGAACCAAGACAAATCCAGTATAGCTGGTTCTTAGAAAGTGAGAAAGAGTTTACACAAGCTGAGATAAGAGCTCCAGGGACCAGTAGGTTAAGTAGAACCTTGTAACAATAATCTAAAAGAACATCAACTAACTCAGGTCTGACACCAAGGCCCTTCAAAATTGCTGTAAGCTAACAACTATGGATATATTCTTACTGGCCACCTCTGTATTCCTTATTTGCATTCAAATTCCATCTCATTTTTTCTATTCTTTCTTCTACTTATAAGAGTATACTCGAGGTTATAAACTTGGAAGATTCATATCTGCCTAATTCTTTATGCCACTCTCATTACAGGTAAATAGAAACTTAACAAAATTTTTTTAATTATATAATTAAATTCCTTTTCAGTTTCACATGGGAAAAGCACTAAATACTCTGGAATCTCCTGAGCCATTTCAGTTTTTAAAACTAGTCAGTTTCAGTACCCTTTGAATTACAGTTTGAAGAAACAGAGACTGAAGCAATCAAGCAACGTTGCCATCTTCTGCAGAATACTGCCACCACCTCGCCAGTCAGGAGAAAGTCTCCTGCTAACGGGGGTCACATTCGACTTTTATTTTTCCCCAGCTTTACTGAGATATTATTGACATATAAGGTATCTAAATTTAAGGTATACAAGGCAATGATTTAATACACATATATATTGCAAAATAATTACCACAGGAAGGTTTAGCACCTGCATCCCCTCACATGATTGCCATTTTTTGTGTGCATATGGTGATTAGGTTTTAAGATCTACTCTCTTAACTTTCAAGTATATAATTCAGTATTGTTAGGTATAGTAACCACGCTGTACATTAGAGTCCCAGAACTTATTCATCTTATGGCTGTAAGTTTGTACCCTTTGACAAACATCTCTCCATTTCCCCCACCTCCTAGCCCTGGCAACTACCATTCTACTCTCTACTTCTATGAGTCCAGCTTTTTTAGATTTCACATACAAGTGAGAACATACAGTATTTGTCTTTCTCTGTCGGAGGTCACATTCTTTGTCTATATTACAAACTATGGCAACAGCACATGTTTAAATGGCAGTGTCCATTCTCCACTGATTCCTGGAAGCAGCCATCATAAAGACATCTGTCAGATTTCACCTATCACCCCGGGTTCTATATCACTGGCAGTTTAAGGTCAGGTCTGTTGCTGCACTCCTGGTTCTTGCCCTGCACACTCTAAGAAGGTTTTCTTTTCTCTCTCTTTCTTTCCTTTCTTTCGTCCTCCCCAGCCTCCTTCCCTCCCTTCCTTGTTTATTATTTTTTTTAACACATTTACAATCAGAAGAACTAGGAGCACAACCAAAGAGAGAACACTAATTTAGGTAGCCTATACATCTGAAAAAGCCCTGAACTGTACCAAACTAAATACATCCATTCCTAAAAGCCTAATACTGTTTATTACATGTAGAATTCAATTTTAATGCAGCACTGCAATTGCTTCATTATATTCAAATCACGTGTAAACAAAAATGTAAGGTACACACAAAACAAACTCAGACTTCAAGACTTAACAATACTTAAAATAGTGCTGCAGGGTATAATCATTGAGTGATTTTTTAAAACTTTTCTTTAGAAACTTTTTTCTTCATAGTTTTTGCATTTTCACATTTTCCACAGCGAAAATCTATTACTATAACGAGAATAAACTTTTAAAAACTAGAAACAATATTTTCGAAAACTGAGTCCTTCAAAGGCATTAGCAAAAGAGGAAGCCTTACCTAGTAGACCATCATGACAAAAAACTCGCCAAAGTTCTATGTGAAAGCTGAGACTATTTGTGTAAATTTTCCTTTAATCATTTGTTTTTAGTATTATTTTCACCACACTTAGCTTAAACTACAACAATTTTGCTTATAACTGAAACTCTCAATTGATAAACAAGCTACAGAACTAAAATCTACATTTGAAAAATAAGAAGAAAACCATCATTCTAGAAAAGACACAACAAGTCATCACCCACAATTTTCCCTTAAAAAGTCACATATAAGGAAGACCAAAGTAAGATGAACCTGCCTAACAGAACTGAGTGGAAAAAATAGGGAATAAATCATCAAAAGTGGGTCTTCCTCTTTTCAAAGCTTTTATTTGATGGGATCATGCAGATTTAGTACTTAAAGAAAAACAGTATTTTTAAAGTGCTACCCTGTGGCTATTTAAAATTTTTTCTTTGTGACAGTCACATCAGGAATCATTAGCAAACCTGTCATAATGCCAGATAACCAGTGCCTAGTTGGCACACCAATATCTGAATCATAGTATTAATGCTTCATCCTTTTGACAACAGGGTACAAAGCCATCTATTGTGCCCTGCCATTTTCCCTGAAAACAGAGTAACCGGGTTCAGCAGTCTTTACAAATCAAAGTTACATGCTTCAACTGAATGTCCAAGACTTGAGTGGAAGATCTGTTACTGATGTTTCATGACAAAAGCTGAGGAAGAGAGAGGTGAAAGGGAACACAGATGTACTTGATTAGATGGCTGACCAGAAAAAAATGACTAATAGACAATTCAGATTGTATTCTTAAGATGCGCCATTATGTAAACAATCTCAATCTCTGGGTTCAGGCAGTAGGCTGATATAATTAATCACTATTAAAGACCAATTTATTAGTCTCTTTTTCTCTGACAGCCTTTAAAAACAGAAATCTATACTAATCCTTAGAAATTTTCTAAAGCAGATGGCTAAAGGTCCTGCAAACTATATTACACATCAAAAGTGATCTGACTCCAGGGAGAGTCAACATTCATTAAACAAATAATTTAAGTATTCCCCATTTTCATTTCTAACCTCTATGTTTAACCAGTAATATATTTAAAAGGATTTTTAAATTATCCTTGCAAAATATGGTCATGAAAAATGTTGAAATTCCAAAGAAACATTTAGGGGGATAAATGGCCACTTCTATGTATATTCCCCTATTCAGATTCCTCCACTTAAAATCCTTTCCCCTCACTCACCCTAATCAAGGCTGAGTGAATCAGGATCTTCCAGAAAACAAAGGAAGGGAAGAATCTGTACTCCTAAAGTAAATCAATGAGAAGAAATGAATCTATTCCAAAAGACAATGGGAATTTCTATAAATTCCAACATCAATTAGTCAGAACTAAGAAACTGCACTGTAAGAACCACAATCAAGGGTACTAAATGGCTTTATCCAGTTTGATAGTCCTGAACTTAGGTTCAAGAACCAGAAGAGAGTCTTCTGGGCAACATGGCAACATAAGTCACTTTTATAAAAAAAAAACACTCTCCCACCAATACAGAACAAAATAAGGAGAAATAAATAAAAATAGAAGGAAAAAAGTTAACTTCTGTCTATTCAAATATGATCTCCAAAGAATACAAAACAATTTGGACCACATTGAGAAAATGCCAGAAACTGACATATAATGCTCAAGCTCATAAGCACAGAACATTCTGCAGACTCTGAGTACAAAATATTTAGAAGGGCCTCACTGACAGCCCCAGCTTACATTGGCTATGGGAGGGCATGACAGGACCCAAGGAAGAACTCATTGGCCAAGCACTGCCATTATTCTTCTGTCCAAGGTTCTTAACTAGGAAGTGTAATGTCACAAGGCAAACCTACTTCAAAGCTGCAGACCAGAGTGACCAGAGTGGAATGATATACATTGATCTATAAAATGAAAGGTGTACGAGCTATTCCTCCCAACTCCCAGAAGCAGGAGACAGAAAAATGCAGAGAGGAACAGTGATAAAACTCCCAAAATGTCGCTGCCCTTGGCTCTAGCTCCCTCTCTACCCTCTACCTCCTCAGACACCTGAATAGTTAGAGGATATACACTTCTACATCAAGCTGAAGAGTTCATGTGCTACAGGTACGAGTCATGTGGTGCCCAGGTAAATAGGAAAGGTAGTCAAGAAATAGCACTGATGGACTTTAAGCAAAAAAGTAACAAGATTAGACTGGAATATTAAAAAGGTAACTTTGTGTGGAGAATACAGAGGGGAGGGGGCCAAGAAGAGCTATGGGGTATGCAGTTAAAAGGTGAGGGCCACTGTCCAGGTGACAGATGATTCAGATCAGCAGTGGTTGTGGAGAGTAGACGGACAAGATTCACTGTGTATACCTATATATATGAAGACTTTTTCAATACCAAATGCTACCTTAGAAGAGGAGGTTGTCTTATATTTGAACCTTACAAAGTGTCAGATTCCAGAATGATCTATAAAGTATTTTATTTTGAAAAAACAAAAAGTACTGTCTAGAGAAGACGTGTTAGCCTAAACCAACAACGTTTCAAGAGATAATCTGACATAACTGCTAAGAGATGGGGGGGGGGGGCAAATAAAGTGAGAAGATTTAGTCATCATTCCTTGGGGTATTACTTCACAATTGCATGTGGCAGTTGTCACTGTCAAGCAATCTTTCAAGGATCACTGGAAAAAGGTGATTCAGTCCCTGCTTAGGTTATGAGATCCTGATATATGCCACCAGAAAAAGTGGGGGAAAATATCCTTCCCTTATTGTACTTGTGGCCAGGACAGCATTATATACAGATTTAAAAAATCCAGTATCTCCAACAACTTAATGGAAAGGAGGAGGAGGTGATCTGGAAAACTGTTAGATGACTCATTCAAGTGTTGACAGAATACCGAAGAAGTATGATGAAGAGTTTGCACAAAATTTTTACATGAAATAGTGGAAAAAGCAGCATTTCCAAATTTCATTTTAAATATATATGTGATTAAATTAAATACTAGAAGTAGAAATCTGATTATATTTCTAAAAGTTTAGATTCACACTGCCTAATCAAAGAATTTTTTTAAGTGTCTTTTAAAAAACTGTGAGATAGCTTAACTACAGGGTCTCCTCATATTTGAATATACATGATACTGTGAGTAGAATTTATAAGCCTTGATGATTTATTTGATAGGAAGATTGAGGGAAAAAGAGACAATAAAAAAGATCACTCTACGTTTCTAACTTGAATAACCAGGTGAATTTAAGTTCCATTTAAAGACAATAAACAGAAGGGAAGGAATAGGTTTAGGAATCAAGGCAGGAAATCAGGTTACGGTTCAGGACATGTCTTTTGAGATGCTAGTGAGACAGATGCCATGTGGAAATATCAAGAGATCTCAAGTTAGAGCGGCAACTGGGAGCTGTAATTAGAGCTGTCTTGAGCTCACAGGGAGGAACTGACAAAAATTCGGCCTTGGTAGAGAGGCGGAGCCATAAGCATTTTCATGCACTATTGATGGAGATGTAAGTTGGTACAATCTTTCTCAAAGACATTATGGCAATATCTGTCAACATATATTTGCATGTCTTGTGATAAAAAGAGCTCTACTAAAGTTATAGTCACACACAAACGTAAACACTGTAAAAGATGAGTGTTCATCACAGTATTATTTATAAGGAATTTAAATGCCCAACTACAGGTAACTGGTAAGTAAATTATAAATGATGAAACACATCTTTAATCACTGATGCATAATGGAGTCTAAACATATTGTTGAGCAAAAATGAGGGAGCTGTAGAACAGCAATTAGTACAAAATATTTAAATAGGTATACATTTCTTATGTGTACGCATACAAAAATATATTCTAAAATGTGATTATTTCTGAATGGCAAGATGTTGTAGGATTTTTAACCTCATCTTCGTAATTTTCTATGTTGTTTGAGAGATTTAAAAAAAAGAATAACAGAAGTATACCATTTTTAGGAACCTATAAAGCTTTTTCTTTTTCCTTAAGTGTTTAAGAATTAGAGTACAATATAATCTTGAAGGTAAACAATACAAATAAGAGAAGACAACCACTCCGGCTGAGTACAGCTGGCATTCAAATTTCGGGGCTGGATAACTAGGAACACACTGTCAAAGCTGCAGCACCACCCCAGGCTTGAGACCAAACAGCTCGAGAAGTCAGTCCTGTTTGACCTAAGCCTGTAATTTGATTACTGAAATGAACAGTGACTGAGTGTTTAACAGGTCACTCACAGAACTGGTTCCTGAACCCTGACCTGGGGACTGAGTACCATACTCTGATTTAGGACAAGTTACTGTAAGACCACATCTTAAGAATTAGTGAATTACATACAAGAAAACATAGACTGGAGAAAAACAATTGAATAGCCTGACTACAATAAAAATATTTCCCCTAAACAAAGAAAAAAATAGAAAGACCATATGATAGAGGTCAGCCTCACCCTTAAAGTAAATAAAACCAAAAAGACAGGAGGGTAATAAACAAAACACCAAGCACGTGCTAGTGTTGAGACTATAAAAATCATAATATAGTACCCACCCTGATGTTATAGTGTCATAGATGAGGATAAACAAATAACTATAAAACCCACGTAAGAAGCATGTACAAGGTGACAAGAGTATGTAGCACAGACAAAATAAATAATTGTGTTTGGTGGGGAAAGCTGGGCTAGCAGAACGGATGGGGAGCACGACGGGCATTCTAGGCAGGGGGAGAGCATGCACATGTCATGAGGGCAAAAAGCAGAGTGGCAGCGGATTATGCAACTAGAGAGAGAGACAGAAAGCACACATAACAGAAGGCTTTACTTATGACACTAAAGGGTTAGAACATTACTCTTGAAGAAATCACTAAAAATTTTACCAGAGAATGAGGTAGCCACACTTCTGTTTGAGACGGCTCATTCTGGCAACAATGTGGACCATGAAGTCAAGGAGAACAGTAGGAGGCATTAAGACCAGCACAGACTGAATTTAGCCACAAACAAGTTAATACCGGCAGGAGAAGCAGCAACAGAAAAATCAACACAGCAGAAAACTAGATTGGTGAAAATAGGTAGCAGACTCAAGAAGCATATACTGAACATAAGAAATTAACCAAAACATGAAGCAAATGCTCACAGATTTGCAGAGTGCTGTAATTCAAACTTCAAACATTAGGAGTCTCTGAAGGAGAAAAGAGAATGAACTAAACAATAAACAAGGAGTACAGTTGAAGAAAACTTTGAAAAATGTAAAACAAATGAGATTGGAAATTGAAAGGTTCACCATGACTCAAGAAAAAGGAAAACAACAACAGCATCAAAAAAAACCCATTAAATTCTTTAGGTTTTGTGTTTTGGGGGGGGTTCTCTAAACTTCCCCCTCCAAAAATAGATATTATTTAAAGAGTCAAAATCAAGAAATTAAGATGACAACTCCGTGGTTAAAGACGTGATGTGCTATCTGTACTCCAATTGCATGCCAACAAAAAGCCTGTCAGAGTTGTGGTGGTAGTGGTGGTTCAAAAAAATTTTTCTTTCATCTAACTACCTTTTTTCAGGGAACAATGAAAGGAGTAATCTAGAACTCTATCACTGAAGCAAAAAGAAACCCTCATATTTCAGAACTGCTGTAGGCAAATACTCTATTACATTGTTACTGTGATGAAAAAATAAACAGGCGACACATTTCGAGAAAGAAACAAGAGACAGAGGCAAGGTAACAAGACCAACAGATACAGAAAGCAGGCATAGTCCACAAGCTACCTTATTCTTCATGGTGGAAAGTCAAAAATTACTGCTTTATAGAAAAATATAAATTGATCACAATTAGGGTGGAAAAGTCTGTGGTAAGTTCAAGACTAACATCAATTCTTCTTTGTAGCTGCTCAAAAACATATACCTTCGTATATTATATGATTATATCACCTTGCTACTAACATTATGAGGCACTTTTATAATATATGCAGTTGGAATTAATGTTTCTAAACTCTCCAGGAAATAGCATGATTCATTTGTGCATAACCTCAGTACACTTCACATACTTTGTTAAATTTTACATCTAAAATGAAAGCCAAGTCCACTTTGGCAGCTCTTCAAGAATACTATCTACCCTATTTAAAAGAGGGACTAGCAGATGACAAAAACCACCACGAAAAAGAAAATGATTCTTAGTTATCAAGGGCTTTCACAAAGAGTCAGATGTGGTTATTTTAGATGAGATCTTAAAAAATAGACAAATTGGCAAAAAATTAAATAGTTACTAATGATAAGATGATGAGTGGCTGTGCCTTGACTTTTTGTCTTAAATGTTGTTACTGCTCTTACAATTAAACATAAAACAAAACTAGAAAAAGCCCAAACACAAACATGTATACTTTGTTATAACTATGAAGACAAAAATATATACATTAATACTGACTGAAACAATTTGCAGACATGAAAATAATGTTCAGTTCTGTTTATGGAAAGCTATGTAACAACAAAAATTTAATGAAAAACTCAGACACAAAAAGATTCATAGTTGACTCTATAAAAATGAAATATTCCATTTTTCATATCAAAGTATGAATAATCTTTAAGCAGTAAGGCTATATTTATGTGGTAATTATTTTAATTAAACTACCTAGTCAATTCAGTGAAGAAACCAATTTAACTGGTTTCATTAAATTAATGATTTGTAATTGTTTTAGTCATAAATATGTACCCGTCATTGAATAATGGTATATTCTAAAATGTGAAATAACAACTCTTACTTTATAGCAGTGGTTTAAAAGAATTTCATAAGAACAGAATGGTATCTTCAAAGAAATTTTATGAGGAATTCCAAAGTACAAAAATAGATAAGACAGCAGAGTCCAATTAGAAAAGCATTGCTTCACCGGTCATGGGTGTAACAGGCTAACACATATGAGCTTGTTTTAGTTCCTCAGTATGGATGCAACATGCATCAGCCACCTTAGAGGGGCTTTCAGTTAATGTCCTGTTACGTATTAAGGCTTCCCATAAGCACAGCTGATTTAGTCAAAGATGGTACCTTGCTTTTTCTTTTTCCAATACAACTTCTGCTTCATATAGAGCTCTTCTTTTATAAACTGAAAATGCGGGGAGGAGACGCCAGTAGGAAAAAAATGGCAAAATAAATGACTAGACAGTTCACAGAAAAAGAAATGCAATGACCTTTAAATTTATCAAAAGATACTCAACTTTACTCATAATAAGACAAATGCTAATTAAAACAACACTGAGATACTATTTCTCATCCATCAGACTGACAAAACATTAAACACTGTTGGTGAGGTGGTGAAGAAACAGGCATTTTTATAAATAGTTGGCAAGCGAGGGCATACCAAGGGTAGGGTGGTCGAGAGACCAGGCCAGGTGCCACAGTAAGGGGGACTGCATCGTCCACAGAGAATTTTTAAACCAAACAAATGACAAGTTGATCCGATTCTCATCATTACGTGCCAGTAATTTAAAAAAATGTCAGCAGTAAAATGCTCCTGGAAAAGAATTTTTGTTGTTCCAAATTCTAAATAAGTGTTACAGTTGCTGTTGAGTTTTAATTATAAAACTTCCGCATATAAGCTTCAAATTAGACATTTTTACTACTTATTACTTAAACATTGAATTGCTTATGGAAGCTAATCTGGAGAACTCCCAGTTTGGCCTCTGATATACATGGACTCAGTTCCTCACGTTCGTTTCAGAAGTTAAGTTTGCCATGTTTTAAGGTGGTTTAAGCTTGATTTGAGCAGTCTGTCTCTATCCCCTGTGATACACTACATATTCCTGCATTTAAACAATAGATTCCAAATGAACAATACCGCTGGATGCTATTTCTCTTTTCTAGGTTAACTTTTTTTTTATGGTAGGAAGTTTCAGATGAGTTATTCAGACACAAAAATATTTGCAGACAGCCGGAATCAGGCTTGAACAATGAATAGTAAAACACAAAACTTCAGAAACAGTTATTTAAAGAACAGTGCATGGAAACTGTGGTTAAGGTCATTAACTAGACAACAATAAAATGTAAGAAAATAGACATGTACATAGAAAAAAGAATCAAATCTTGAAGAATGCCAGGAGAGACAACAAAAGATGCCACTACTATTTTACTAGAAGAAACCAAAAGAGCAATGTTTATTTCAATGCCTGGTTACAAACTAGTGGATCAAATAGTGTTAATATTTGCTATCATTCAGTCATTTTCCCTGGATTTAGCAGAAGAAGAAAAACTTCAGGGTGGTTTTTAGCCAAATATAATAGAAATTTAAGATGAATTTTCTGGTGGAGATACTTTAGTAAACGTTTTCTATAATGTACTATTTATTTTACTTTTTATTTTTACTAGCATGATTATATATTCAAATCTTCAATAAAAGCAAATACATAATGTTTATATTTTGTTTCTATCATTATTATCTTCCATTTTATTTCAATGTTATTACCAAAAATAATTTTATCATATAGAAGAGGGATGTATTAAAAAACTACCTGCTCACAGTCAAATACACTAGGTAGGCCACCACAGAGTGTAAAATGACACAACCAGTGTGGAAGAAAAAAATGGGGACAGTTAGAGTTATAGCTACATAATAACAAACAGAAATACTGTGAGGTTAAACCAGAAATTAAGAAAAATGGTTACCTATAGTGGAGGTGGTGAAAGGATGGAGGGAGGGGGCAGACACAGAAAATAGAAGCAAAATTCTAAGTATACTTTTTAATATAGTTTGACTTCTGAACCATACAAATGCTGTATACATTCAAGAGAATAAAACTAAATAAAAAATCTAAATAAGCAAACCTTAACACTGAAAACAAATGGAAAGAAATGAACTTAATTGCACATCGAGTTGGTAATATAACCACATGAAGACAAAAAAATATTTCAAGTTACTTTGAACACAGTACTCTGGCTTACATGCTTGCTGGGATGCATTCTAAAGACAAAAATTGCAAATAAATCTTAAATTTCTCATAACGGTTGTAGTATCAATATTAGTTTTTGTAATTTGAACCTATTTTATTTGCATTGTAGGATAAAACAAATAAGCAATTATGCAAATGTTATTAGGAACCAAGACGTTCAGTGGAAGACAAAAGACACAATATTAGAATTCTAGTGTTAAATTTGCATAGGTATCAATGTGAAGCCATGACTTAAAAAATACATACGCATAGATAAACATAATTAGAAAAAAATATATCTATACACACATCCTAATTATATCCACTAGAGGTAATGACATCGCAGTAGCAACAAACATCTCTAATGCTCAGAACTTGCTTTCTAAATATCCTTCTCATTAAAATGAACCAGGGCTCCTTGGAGAAACGACTGGTTCCAGATCTGGGGCAGGGAAAGTATAAATGAGCCTAGGTCATTACATTTTTCTAGAAAAGTAAGGAAAAAAATAATGAAGGGCTGCCAAAAAAGCACTAAAGCCAGCTTTGAGAGGCTCTTGCCAGCCATTTGAGAGAATCTGAGCATGGAAAAGAGGAACAGTTATAACTGATTATAACAAATTGAATAAATAAAAGTCCATGAGTCCATAATGATACTTGAAAAAGAGATAGAAAAAAAGGAGCTCATCTGGAGCCAGTGGAGGGGACTATAACACCAAAGTTCTTGTTCTCAAAACTTCTCATTAAAAGTAAAGAATTCACATTGACTCTGTCTTCTGGGGAAAGAACAAGTGTTCGTCTCCAGCAGAAGAGGGAAAGTTCTTTACCTAAGGTCAGTTAACAGATGTAAAAGAAATGACAGAATTAGCAACTCCCAATGAAATAACTGATTCAGGCAAGAAACACAAATAGGAGTAAGCCATTTGGTATGAAATTATTACCTCACAGATTACTTGCTAATTTCACAGGGAAAAACCATAGTATTATACAGAAAAGATAAAACTCAGTATCGCTAATAGCATGACAATGTGATATCCCCCTGATGCAACACAAGATGAGGTATACCATACCACCTATCACATATTCTTGCTAAAAATTATAATCTGAATAGAATCAAGTGTTTAGACTTATGTTCCAGTTTACAGGATTTACAAAGGACAGAGGAACAAGATAAATGATACAATCAGACAAATACAGAATTTAGAATATTCTGGTTTCAGAATATAAAAGAAAATCAATGCTCACCTCCAAAAAACAAAAAAGAAATAAGTGTGAAGATGTTCTAGAACAAAAGACACTAAGGAGATACAACATTCAAAGGCAACATATGAACCTTGACTTGATTTTGTTTAGAAAGGAAAACAAAATCTATAAACATTGAGACAATTGGGAAATCTGAATATGGCCTGAATAATAAGTGATACTAAGAAATTATTGTTAATTTTCTTAGGTGTGATAATGGTATTGCAAGGTATAATAGGAAATACCTGCTAAATATTTAAGAATGAAGAATCATGAAATTTGCAATTTACTTTGAAATGGTTTGGCTAAACACACACACATTCACAAGTGAATACAGAATCTAGGTCATGGTTATATGGGTATTCATTATCCTATTCCTTTCAAGTTTTTTGTAGGTTTGAAAAGTTCATAACAAGAAACTGAAAAAATAAGAGAATTCTTCAGTCAACACAATATTAACTAACCCTAGCAATAGGTACTTCGATAGGACACATAATTCACAAAAAGACGTCAGAACTCATTCTGTGTTCCCTGCCAGTCTGCCAGTTAGGAATCAATCTTAAGTCTTTTACTTCCCTCAGTTAGAAAGAAGCAGAACAGGAGATAGCAATATCTTTCCTACCTTAGCAAACCGATTTCTCTACAGTTCTAGGTTTTCTCAACAGAGGAAGAATTTTCTCTCACCAGACTGACACTTTACCTCAGCTCAA
Source organism: Equus przewalskii (assembly GCF_037783145.1). Classification (NCBI taxonomy): domain Eukaryota; kingdom Metazoa; phylum Chordata; class Mammalia; order Perissodactyla; family Equidae; genus Equus; species Equus przewalskii. The sequence continues at coordinate 6,029,547 of NW_027228750.1, forward strand.
AGTGCGCTGAAGGCCAAGTTAACATAAAGGAAGGTGTATTGAACGCTAAAATCTTTTAAACCCTCCACTTGGCATGCAGTTATATACCTTGGCTTTGACCTAAATAATTCATTCTTAAAGATAACACAGCCTTTGTATCCTTTCCTCCCTATTTAACATGGGGTCTCATCTATTCCCACAACTTCTCTAATTTTCAGCTATACTCTAATAATTCCTAAAATGATATCCCAACTCCTATCTTTCTCCCTACTTCCAAACTCTCCTGCCTACTGAATGTTCTCACTTGGGTTTCCCAAAAGTTCCCCAACATCAGCAAGTCCAAATGTGAATTCATTACCCCGCTTCCCCTACAAAAAACTCTACCATAAGCCAGCTCCGGTGGCCAGTGGTTAAGTTCAGCGCACTCCGCTTCAGCAGCCTGGGGTTCAGTTCCCAGGAGCAGACCTACACCACTCATCTGTCAGTGGCCATGCTATCGCAGCAGCTCACATATGAAAAAAAACGAGGACTACTGGCAACAGATATTAGCTCAGGGCAACTCTTCCTCAGCAAAAAAAAGGAAGATTGGCAATAGATGTTAGCTCAGGGTGAAACCTCCTCAGCAGGAAAAAAAAAAAGTACCGTAATTTCCATAATTTGCCATAATGTACCCAGCACCATTCTAAGCTCCAAATATATATTGATTCATTTCTATGAGATAAGAATTGTGTTTCTCCTCATTTTACAGATGAGGAAATGAGGCACAGAGAGGTTTCGTAATTTGCCAGAGTTCACAAAGTTACTAAGTGGCATACTTAGGATTTAAACCCAAGTGTTTTGGCTCTACAGTGTTTTCTTCAATACGTTGTACCTCCTCCTCAATCTCCAAATACTATTGATTTGGAAGCTGGGTACCTGAGGGTTACTGTAAATATCCAATAAGAACATGATTGCCTTTCAACCTTGTTCCCAACACAGACATAGACAAATCTCATCAATTTGCTTTTCTTGTTTAACTTGAGGGGTGACTCAGAGGTCTCAAGGATTTGTGAGCTTGTTTTGCAGAAGAAAGAGAATGCCTTCGGGGAGGCTGTGATCACCAGATGGCCGGCCCATTGATGCCTACCAGAAGTCAGATTGCCCAGGGGCTTATCAGGAGTGACCCCTTGGTTTCTCGAAGCTCCTCCTGCTAGGCCCCTTAGCTCTATAAAACCTCCTTGCCTTCTGCTCTTGTTAAGGCAGATTTGAGCAAACCCATGCTCCCACCCTCTTGTCTTGGCCAACTCAAATGGGGCCTTTCTCCAACTCCAAGCACTGATGTCTCAGTATTTGGCTTGCTACGCATTAGCACACGAATTTGAGATTAAGAGGTTTGGTGTCAATTTCATCTTCTAACTATTTCTCAAACTCATTCAGTTCTCTCCATTCTAATGACCACCACCCTAAACCAAGTCACCATCATCTTTTGCCCGGTTAAGCCAACAGCTTCCTAACTGAACTCTCTGCCACCAGCTTTGTTCCCCAATATAGCCAGGGTGATTTTCCTCAAGTACAAATCTGATTACATCACATCTCTGGTTGTGTAAAGAACCTTTCAACGGCTTCCAAGTGAAACCAAAAATAGCATTCAAATCCTTTAATATGGTTTATAAGGCCTCCACTTTCCTCTTCAGCCTCATTTCCAGCCTCAACTCCTCTGTAGTTCCCTCCCCATATTCCATACTCACTATAATTCTTACATTCCCCAAATGTTAATTTTTCTCCTAGGGCTTTGTATGTGATGCTCTTTCTCTCTGGAACACTTTTCCTCCAAGCCCTGGTCTGGCCATTTCTTACACACCCTGTACCTCTACATTCATGTCTGTACATGGATGTCATTTCTTTGAAGAAGGCTCCCAATATCTCAATTCTAAATTAGCTGCCTCTCTTATTTGATTCCCTAGGACGCTGTAATCCCCTTATCAGAGATACATATCCACACACCTTATCACACTGTACTATAATTGCCTAATGACTTGTCTGTTTCACTGCTGGATTGTAAGCATTCGGAGAACAGGGACAACAGCAAAAGCCCAATAAATATTGAAGAATTAATAAAATGCAACGCAACTTAAAGGCTTTGTCAAATAAAACAACCTTCTTGGTTTAATCATATTCTTTTTCTTCATAAATCTAATAAATCTTACCTTTTGGAATAGTCTACTCAAAACATTTATTTTATTTTTAATGATCTTCCACATTAGTCAAATTATCTCCATTATTGATTTAACATCTCAAAATTTTGAACTGTAATGTTAAGTGAAGACTATAGAAAGAAAATACAGTCTAACAAAGTCTGCTATCTTTTAATCTCTATAAGCAGTTTTCAAAAGAACATTTCACAAAGCAATTGCCCTAGACTCTTCAAAAGTGTCAATGTCATGAAAAGACAAAAAGAAAAGAAAAAAAGGCAGGAAGACTGGTCTAAATTAACAGACTGAAGAGTCAGGACAACTAAAGCAAACAGGATTCTTGTTTGGATCCTAGATTTTTAAAAAGAGACAGAGAAGGAAAAAAAAACAACAAAGGAAAAAGCTATAATCGGTATTTTGGGAACAAATGGGGAAATTTGAAAATAGCCCATATATTAAACACTTTTATTGTCTCATTTTTACATTTCTTGAGTGTGAAAATGGTATTGTGGTTATGTAGGAAAATGTCCTTATTCTTAGGAGACACATGCTGAAGTATGAGTATCATGATGTGTGCAACTTACTTTCAAGTAGTTTACTTACACACACGCGCAAAAGAGAGAGAAAGCAAATCTGGCATGGGTTAAAAATTAGTCTAAGCAAATGGTATGTGGATTCTCACTGACTCTTCTTTTCCCATTTTTGTAAGTTTGAACTTAAAAAAAAAATGGCGAAGAAACAGCTAACATGTATTGAGTGATTAATATGGGCTGGACAGCATTCTAACATACCTGTATTACTCACTTAACCTTCACAAGACCCCTGTGAGTCTTACTATAGTAATTAATATTATCTCCATTTTACAGATGAGACGCCTGAGGCATTGAGAAGTTAAGTAATTCACCCAAAGTCACACAACTAGTTGCATCACTGAGATATTTAAAAAACAAAAAACAAACAAACAAAAAAACAGCCTCTAAGAGGACAGAAAGTGAAGATAAGCACACAAGTAACTATAAAGAATGTACAATAAACCAAGAGATCCACATATAGCACTGCAGGAATTTGAAGTGAAGGGGAAGAAGAGCCAGTAACGCCCCAGCTCCAGAGCCCACGCTTCCTGGTTGCCCATCTTACGTTCTTTTGTGGAGCTACAGACATAACAGAAGAATCTGATATCAGGTTAGAAGACAGACTGGAGCAACCACCTTAGAAGAATATAGACTAGAAGACAAATTCCAAGCCTATTATGTTAAGGTAGTCAAATCAAAAAGGGAAATGAAGACATGAAAGAAATCAAAATTGATTAAAAACTTGGTAATTCAGGAGCAGAAGTGGAAGTAAAAAGGCAGACTGAATGGTTGAAAGAGGAGACAATAATTGATTTCTTTTCATATAAAAGTTTTGCATAAAATCAAAATATCATTACTAATGGTACTGGATACTAAGATTAGCACTAAATGTAAAATTTTCTTAAAGCCAGTTACTAAAATGTTTGTGGTGGTTGTAAGCAGGCAGAGTATAAATAGGTTCCAGTACAGTGGTTTATCACAGCCAAGAACTATATAACTAAACACATCCCCTCCTTCTCTAAATCCAGAAATCTGAACAGGACACTAAAGAAATTAAAAAAAATAAAAGCCTTAAGACTACGCAGTAGTGTCCACAGATTATACACAGTAGCCTAAGGAAATGTATTTTAAAACCTCTTATGAAATACAATTTAATAAAGGAAAGCTTCCTATGTTAATTCATAAACATTTACTTGTTTACAGCTCTATCACCTTTGCTAGAATATTGGCTTCTTCAGGGCAGGAACCATTTCTGGTTCATTTCTACATTCCTAGTATCTAAAGCAGAAATAGGTACACAGTAGGCACTTATACATGTTTATGGAACTTACGTATGAAGAATTGAGAAAAATAAAGTCTCAAAGTATTCATTCATATTGTGATCATTTTGTAACATGTAACTTTTTATTTCTATTAAAAAAATAACATCAGGGTCGGATCTGGTGGCATAGCAGTTAAGTTCACGCTCTCCACTTTGGCAGCCCAGTGTTCACCAATTCAGATCCCGGGTACGGTGCTATGCACTGCTTGTCAAGCCATGCTGTGGCAGGCACCCCACATATAAAGTAGAGGAAGATGGGCACAGATGTTAGCTCAGGGCCAGTCTTCCTCAGCAGAAAGAGGAGGACTGGCAGCAGATGTTAGCTCAAGGCTAATCTTCCTCAAAAAGTAAATAAATAAATAACATCAGATCCAAAAGTTAATATGATTGAAGTATCAAAGTCTGAACTGACCACATTCATATTTATTTAAAACCATAGATATTACTGTCATAAAGCAGGCATGAATTTCTCATCTTCCAAAGCTATAATAATTATCACAAACTTTACTCATAATCATTCAAGTTATATTGCATGTGCACAGGAAAGGGTTAACATAGCAGACCTGAGACTGCTATCTCCTTAGAAAGTGCTAATTCCAAGACTGGCCCTTGGCTTGCCTCTGCTAACTTGGATTTCAGGAGGGTTCCCACCATTGCCTGATAAGAATGTCTCACTGGGCCTAAACTGTCTGTGAAAACAATGTGGTTCACGCTGAATATCTCCGTTCCCTCTGGGAGTCTGGAACTCTCGTAGGGGCTAGGCAGAGGATGCCTATGTGATCTGGGCACTGAGTCTCTAATGAGCTTCCCTGGTTACAATGTTTCACATGTGTTGTCATAACTCAGTGCTAGAGGAATTAAGGGCATTCTGTATGACTCCAGCAGGAGCTGGAGCCTGGTTACTTTGTGCCATGTGCCTTCTCCTTTCCCAGTAATAAATCATAGCTATGGGTACGACTATATGCTGAGTCTTGGGAGTCCTCCTAACAAATCACTGAACCTGCAAGTGGTCTTGGAGACCCCTGACACAGGTATGCTCTATGAGATAGTAGTCCCATTATTTTGGGATAATGAACATTATCAAATGTTTAACACATTTCCAAAAAAAGTCATAAGAAAAAAGAAATTTAATAGAAGCCATTAAGATTTTTACTTTGGACTGTGTTTTACAATAATTACTTCTATCCAATGGCTAATATAGGTTTCCCTCATGGGATATGGAAGCAAAAAGATAATTAATTATGAGAAATTCAATCATACTTTAAGCTAGGAACCAGGTCTCAAGCTTCCAAAGTAACAGAGCTGTTCTTAAGAAATCTCATTTCCATCCCATCCCAACCCAACCTCAAAAAGTTCCCATAAATCCCAGTAGACATACCTCTACAACTCGTTTCTGGAGCTCAAAAATTACATTTTAAAAGAAAAATTCCTGAGGCTTTGTTTCTGTTTGAACAGACAGGATTAGAGTGATGTCAAAAGCATCAATGCCTCCATTTCTTCTTCTAAAATTAGGTGTAGCTCACAGTAATGGGGGAAACAAACTGTTATTTATTCTTCCAAAGAAATAATATTTGGAGACAGTATATATTTAAAAATTATTTAGCTGCTTCCTGCATTATATACTTCCATTTATAAATAAGCAGTGACAAGAATTTATAGACATTCATTCTTAGAAAAAGCACATTTTATACAAAATATTAAAAAACATTCTAATATAATTACTTTTTAAATTAAAACGGTTAGATTTAAGATCTCTTTAGAGACAATACACAATACTCATTTTTATCTATTACAGGAAAATGTAACTGACCTAACAAGCTTCATAGCAATTTCACTTTGAAATAATTCTGCTAGTTACAGAAAGATTAGGTGCTTTGTCAAAACTTTAAATCACCGTATGAAGGGAGGCGACTAATAAGTTGGAATGCGGATGTGAAGTGAGAGATTTGCTATTCTGATTATGAGTGAAATTCTTCAATACCTAATCAAACTGCCAAGTTTAAGATATAAATAATTATGCTTTTATTGTACTATATGTAGACATGTAAGAAAAAACACAGCAAAGTTTTCTTTCTGATACAATTTTAACTGCTCTTCTTTTCCCAACCACTAAACTGGAATTAAGGACGAGGCCAATCATAACGTTTAATGGAAAGCCATTGCTTATGTAAATAAAAAATATCTGGTCACTACTACTGAGTTTATAAAGCCATACTCTAAGAAATATTAAAACACAGGAAACCAATCAAGTTGAGACTAAAAACTATCACCATAAATCTAAAACTTCATTTATTTACTTGTTCAGTCAACAAGAATAAACCATCCCCAGAGATAGAAAGATACGGTCTTTGCACTCTAGGAGCAATGTCAGCGGTATGTTATTAGTGCTATTACGGAAGCCAGTAACATAGATTTGGGCACAAAAGAGAAAGTAGTCAATTTTAGAAGTACTGAAGGATATGACAGTAGAGGAAAATCTTCCTTGCAGCAACGAGGAACGGTTAAAGGGTTAAGAGAAAGGGCATTAGAAGGACCAAATTTCTGTTTCAGATCCATCAATGACAGAAGACACACTGAGAGGAATCAGACCAAACCAGATTTTGAGTTCTGCCTCTGTCAACTATTTGCTAGCTGAGTAAGTGGCCTTGAACAATTTAATTATCTCTGGTCCCTCACTTTCCTTACCTGTAAATGAAGATAATACTTATTCTATAGGGTTGTTTTAAGGATTAAATGACATAGTGAGAGAATAATGTAAAAGGTCTGGCACACTGACTGGCACAGAGTATACATTCAAAAAACGTCAGACCACTCTCAGAGGTCATATCGAAATAAAAAACAACTTCAGTTAAGTTGTGAAATTTAACTGCTTTTTTGGGGGGGGCAAGGAAGTTTGCTTTGAGCTAACATCTGTTGCCAATCTTCCTCTCTTTTTGCTTGAGGAAGATCAGCCACGAGCTAACATCTGTACCAGTCTACCCCTATTTTGCATGTGGGTCGCTGCCACAGCATGGCTTGACAAGTGGTGTAGGTCCACACTGAAGATCCAAACCCACGAACCCTGGCTGCCGAAACAGAGCATGCCAGACTTAACCACTGTGCCACAGGGCCAGCCCCTTGACTGCTTTTTTAAGGTAATGAAGTTCTTGACTAATTTCACACAAACATTTGAGAAGAGACAGTAAAACTTATTCCTACTCATCAGTCTCTCATTTGTTTTAGTCAGCTCTGCATCAAGCCATACTACCACCACTTTATAGGTTAGATTCCATTACAACAAATGTCATGTCACAAAAACTGAACAGTCCCAAACATTACTCCTATCAGTCAAATATCAAAACAAAACTATAAACATCAGCAGCCTTTGGGAGTTTGTTACAATGAGATCACAATTTTTTGGCCATTTTTACTGAAGAAATGGTTTTCTCCTTCCTATACTTTGATCTTGCCACTGTGAAGTTTTACAGAAGAGAAACCCTTATCCAGAGACCAAAATCAACATCTACCTGAAAAGCTCTATTGTATCTACACTAGATTTACTTATAAAGATGCATTATATATGCTTAAAAATATCAGGGAACGGTTGGCGATTAGGGCACTGACCCAAACTACATGTCAGAATTTATTACCATATAAAAATTCCTCTCTTACTTGTTCCTCTAATTTTACAGTTTAGTATTATCCTTTGCTATCTTTCATATCCTGGAGGTAAATTCTATGTTTGGAGTCTGGATCTGTGGTTTGAGGGAGCTACAAGAGGACAGTGCTTTGCATCATCATTAAGCAGATCACTCTGAAGAGGACAGAATGAAAAGAACCGGCTTAAAAATCTTAAACATATTATGCCCCCAAAAGCATGTTTTTATTCCTCTTCCTTACAAATGCAATTTTCTGAGGAGACAGAATAAAAAGAACACAGAGAGCTGTGGATGGCTTTTAGACAGTGGTTCTCTCCCTAATTTTCAAATAGAACACTCAAAAATATTTAGATCAGTAAGTGTTTGTGCAGTAACAGAGTTAATTATGCCCTCTTCAAGGCCTGCAATTTACAATGAAAGTCAAATAAAAGAGACCTTAACATTTCATTTTCAAGTCTTTCAGTTCAGAATGGAAGACTGACGCGCTTCAGCATCTGCAAGCATGACTGATTTAAAACCCAACATGGCACAGAGGAGAATGGTTTTTCTTTATGATGATTCCCTTAGTCCCGCAAATATATACAAATCATTTTTACCCATTCTGTCTTACCCTAAGAAGAATTATTTTATTGAATTTAAATGTGAAATTTTTTTCTTTTGCCATTTGAGTATTTTCAAATTAAAGTTACCGTCTTTTCTCCCTTAAAGTACTAAATGACTTCCAAATTTAAAGAGAAAGCAAGAAGGCTATAAGAGAAACTTTTAATTTTTTAAATTTATCACCCATACACAAAACAAGGCAAGGAAGTATGAGCCAGGAATTTCAGCCTCTCCTACATTATGTGAGGTGTTCAAGCGAGGGTGTGACGGAGACAAACATTTGCAACGACGCTATTATAACTTTAAAAGTCATGCTTTCCCCATCCCCCAACTCTCCCAATACATGTCAAATAATTAAATCTTCTTCCATACTCGTAATTGAATAATTTTAACTAACATGTAAGAAAGTAGCTTATACTTCACTATAATCATGATACTTTCACAGCTCCAATTTGCTGCCCCCTGAGAGCACTGCTCCTGAAAGGTGACTTTTTCCTCAATTAATTCCACTTCCATTGGGCCAAAACCATTTAAGTTTTAGCCTAATATCAACTTCATTAAATATCCTTTCTTATTAATTTTCATAAAATTATTATCAAGCCACTTATAACTACCAAGTAGGAAAACTTTCAGATTTCTCATTCTATCCTTTAATTGTACAAAGAAACTGAGGCACAGAGAAGATGAAGGACCTGCCCAAGGCTACCTAGGAAGTTAATACATGACTTTCTTACAGAATTATTTTCACTCCACTTCCTTTTACTACCTAAAACAATTATAAATTCAAATGCTGGGTTTTAGAGGCCTAAAAGTAAAAGAAAATATTAAGAGAAAAACAATAACAAAACAAATAAAACTACCCTAACTTGACTTTAGATAAGAGAACAATCTCAGCAGTTTAGCAAAAACTAGGGAGATGGTAGGGCCACTCTGCTATTAAAATAACCTAAACTCTTAGCCATCCATTCATTTAAACACATATTGAGTACCCCGTCTGTGCCAGGCTCTGCGACAGGTGCTGAAGACAACTACTTCACAAGTCCACAGAGAGGCAAAGCGGTGCCTTGAGCTCTTCAACATACGCCCTTCAGGCTCTATGCTGTGGTGGCGTCCTTTTTTCCTTCAGTACTATTTGTGCAACTGAATTTAACTTGATTTTACTTAAGTAAAGATGTTTTGGTCTTTTTTTGCGGGCGGGGGAGGTAAATATTAGTATAAATATTCACCTGATGAAAGCAATTATTCAATGTAGTGATATGCCAAATTTTTATGCAGTGATTGGCAAATTTTTATGCAGCTAATAGAACATAAAATGTAATCAACCTGTAACTACCTTGTGGAGGCAGAGAAGACATCTGCCATTTCATAAATCAAAATCTTCTAAACTAATCACCTAGAGACATAAAAATGAAAAGCACACACCTATAACATTTGCATAGCAAATACTGAAGTTCAGTCATACTTATGTTTAAATTTGAAACAGATTTGCCGCTGAGTGAAAGAAGGGAAACAACAAACCAGACGATATAAAGCAAAACTGATTTCTTCTCTCTAAGCATGGAACTCAATCCAGCCGCGTCAACTGACAAGCTCCCGAGTCATCAACACTCAGTACTCTCCACTGACCACTATTTTCTATCTAGCAAAATCAAAACACACAAATAACTCAAGACAAGAACAAATTTTGATATAATTTAAGAGTTAGCATGATTAAAAAATGACCATTCCTCCATTCTTTCCCAATTTGTGTTAGTATATGATCACTCTCCTGGAATATTTCTTTAACTCAGTTTTAAGTATTCATTAGCAGGTAAATTTTCACAAGGTTTCATAGATCATACCTTAAGGATACCTCCCCTCACTACAACTAGAATTACCGCAACATCCTGAACAGGTCCTACTTTGGAAGAACGTGATGGAAAGAGGATACTATATTCCCTAGACATTTTTACAGCTAAGATTCTTTGGGGAGGAAAAAGTGTTTAAACCATCTATCTGCACCAAATTCAACATCCAAAGGCACAGAGAACACCTACTACATGTCAGGCACCACGATGGGCACAAGAGGGAGGATTTACAAAAATAATGACCAGTCCACACCTTTATAGAGTCCCTAATCTAGTGGGAAAGACATAAGCAATCATAACATAATGCATTAACGTCATAAGAGAGATCTGGACACATGTGAAAAGGATGCAGAGTCCCAGAGAAATCAAAGGACATTTGAGCAGCAAAATAAGAGAACGCATGCATGTGAAGAGGAATCATGAAGGCCAGTCTGGAAACAGCAAGCAGTTCATTACGGCGTCATGACATGCTGGTTGGGGGAGGTTCCCAGGGCAGATTATGAAACTAGTAAATTAGGCTGAGGCCGGAATGCAGAAGGCTTTTCATCCTAGAGCTTAGAATTTCTCCTCTACATAGTTCAAGATGCTGGAGATATTCAAGCAGGGGGGTGACATAAGCAAGACTGCTTTTAGAAAGATAATCTGGCAACAGTGTGAAAGAAACCAAGTGTGGAGAAACTTGAGGGAGAGACCCCAATTAAAAGTTTACTTTTAGTCTTGGTGAAAGATGAGGCTATTAGCAGAAGACACAGACTCAAAAGTCATATTGAAAAGACCAAATGGATATTTGGTGATTTGAATCATGGCACATTTACACATTTGAAATGTCATGGGGGTAGATAATATTATCCCATACGTAAAAGAAAACAAGTTAGCCAAGGCCTAGGATTAAGTTTATTTTACATCTCTGTTTATCTTAGAAGCTTACTGTTCTTCTGTGTAATGTTTAGAAGCATCTTATCAAATACTTATTAAGTTTCTGCTACCTAAGTAGAAGTTATAATATCAACAATTTGAAGGAGATTACAGTTTACAGATGTTTGGTTAAAAATAATAATAATAATACATTTTTTTAATTTACTGAGAAAAAAGAGGAACCATAACTGGGACAAACAATGATATAGAAAATACTATTCAGGGGATGGCCCTGTGACTGAGTGGTTAAGTTCACTCACTCCACCTTGGCGGCCTGGGGTTCATTGGTTCGGATCCTGGCTGTAGACTTAGCACTGCTCATTAGGCCATGCTGAGGTGGTGTCCCACATAGAAGAACTAGAAGGACCTACAACTAGGATATACAACTATGTACCAGGGAGCTTTGGGAAGGGAAAAAAAAAACAGAGGGAGATTGGCAACAGATGTTGGGTCAGGGCCAATCTTCTTCACCAAAAAAAAAAAAAAAAAAAGGAAGCATATCCCCAAAAAAAGAAAATACCATTCATAGGCAACCTTTAAGAAATATTTTTATGGTAGCATACTCATTCTCACACCACGGATCTACGGTGTACAAAAATGACATAATTTATATTTCATATAAATACGAAATATATATATTTCAGCTAATTGAATAGTACTCATTAGTGATAAATTGAAACTTTACCCTAATTTCAGCAGACAGAATTCATAATAAGAAGGCAAAAATAATCTTGGATTGCTCTGTTTAGGGTTGAGAATTAGTGGAGTTTTTTTTAATTAATAGGCTTTTTTGTTTGTTTTTCCCTCTGGATATACGGTTTTGTTGTTGTTTGGGGTTGGGAAAAAATTTCTAGATCTCAAAATGATAATTTAAGAACAAATAAAACCTTATATCAAAGAGTTTTGTTAAATATACAAAAATTCGCTTAATGTTAGAGCTGCCTAAGTGAAAATGGAATTGTTTCTAAATAATACCACAATTTACTCATTTTGTGTAATTTCCTCCTACTCATTTTTAGGAGGAAAAAAATCAAAAAAAATATTTTCTCCACATAATTTATGCATAATTTATTTCCTGTTATGAAACAGCAATGGCAAGATCGAACAACAGCTTCTTAAGGCTTTTTTCAAACATCAATCATTTTCACAGTGAGGAGGGGTGACGTAGGCTAAGCACAGATCAATAAAGTTCAGATGTTTCCTCTTGCTCTCACTCCATTCCTCCTTAGGGAATGCTTTATGCACACAGCAAAATGGGACAGGGGTCCACTTAAAGGAACAAGGAGCAGCACTCAGATGTTCCCCAGCGATGACGGGCAGGAGAGTGTATCAGCACTCACCCTGTCCCATCTCCCAACCGGCTCTCTAGCCAATGTTATTTTGTCTTTCTCACACCTCCTCCATCATCATCAGAAACAGCTTGGTTGACTGGTAAGTGTCATAACTGCTCCTAAGCAAGTTCAGTTAAACAAGGTGAGTTGTGACAGCTTCAAAGTGCATTTCTTTACCACTTAAATGGACCTTTGAGTCTGTGAGGAAAACAGTGGAAAAATGGGACAGGCCTGCAAAAAAAAGGCCTGGATTCCAGCTCTCTGACCAGAGAGATTAAGACCCCCATGTGGAAACTCAAAAAGAGAGGTGCTCACTCTTAAGATTTCCATCTTCAGTCACTTCGCAGAGTCTATCCCCTTAACAAAATCCTAAGACATACATTTCCCATATTTACTTAACTTTTTTTAAATTTGCACTTTTTCAGAAATTAGCAGGGGTTAAAAGAGAGGAGACTTGTTTAGAAATTTAAATTCTAATTAATCTTTGTGGACAGTGACAGTTACCATTTGGATTTGCTCCAGCTCCCCATACCTTTCCTTCCAGTCCTGGAAATCTGCCTCCACGGCCATTAGAAGGAAAATATGACCTAGGCCTGGTCAGTCATGATATTTCTTCTTTTGGCAATACTGAGTGGTCAAAAGGGCCAGGGTTCTTCTACTGAAGATAGAAGATAGGCTGACAGTAAATACTGGGAAATAGGAGCTCTCTCTTTCCACGGGGGTAGCTAAACTGGGGCAGTCAATAGTCACCTGTCTTTCTTTAGTAGAAAAAATGATACCACATTACAAAGAGAAACTGGTCTCTCCCTGCAGGTCTTCAGCGAGCAGTGACCAAACATGTGCTGTGTACTAAGTGTTGTGCTGGGCACTGAGGATATAAAAACAAAGGAGTACGGTGACTATATTTTGTGAATCAAAAATCAAGACATTATCTGTTGAAAGATTTTTGTGTAATTTCTGGATGTGAAGTGTTATATAAGAGACACTAATTAGATTCCAAAATGTGGTAACTTTGAAGACATTTGGGTAGTTGGGGGAAAAAATTAACAGGATATATAAAAAGGGCAAAGTTGACAGTTGCCATAATTATAAGGCATAACCTTCTATTTATAGTGTTCAACACCACGTAAAATATAAGAATAAAAATGATTAGTGAAATAAGAAAATATAAATGCTATTCCCTCACAAGTAGGGTTGGGAATGCTAGAAAATATAACATGCCGTGACAAGAGGGCTTAGGTGCTGAGTGGATCTGACACCACTTAAAGTCCACTTGCGAGCTGTTTCTTCACATGCAAAACAGGAAAGATAATAGTAGCGACCTCATAGAGTCGTTTGAAAATGAAAGGATTTAATATGTGAAAAGCAGTTAAATTAATATCTTGCACATGGTAAATAATAAATGGGGTTTGTTATCTCAACTCATTACCATTACAACAAAACAACATTGAGAGCCAAACGAGTTCTGAAAGAATATGAAAGGCAAAAAATACTGGAGAGTGGTCTATAACCTTTACCAAAGAAGGACTGTGAAGTTTGGAGGGGACTTGTAATTGCCTGAGATTTACAGGAAAGAAAAGTTTTAATCACTACCCTCCCCTTTTAATTTATCTGCTTTGGTTTTTTTGGTTTGTTTGGTTTTTTTGAGGAAGACTGGCCCTGAGCTAACATCCGTGCCCATGTTCCTCTACTTTGTATGTGGGACCCCTGCCACAGCATGGCTTGATAAGCAGTACGTAGGTCTGTACCCGGGATCCGAACCAGCAAACCCCCGACTACTGAAGCAGAATTGCAAACTTAACCGCTGCACTACTGGGCCTGCCCCTATCTGCTTTGTTTTTTAATACCTAAACTAAAGGATTTTCCTTTATTAAGGCTGAGAGTACTAAAGTATATTCAAACTCTAAAATATTTGTTTTATGTGACTCCAAAGTAGACTCAATTAAAATATCAGGTCTTTCATGATTTTCAAGTTCCATTCCCTCTACCTTCAAAATATATCTGAAATTTGACCCTTCTCACCACCTCCATTACTAACTCACTAATAGACACTATCATCTCTTGCTACACTAGCCCAACAGTCTTCACTGCCTCCCCTCTCAGCCTCTAGACTCAATTTTCCACACAGCTGTCAAAATGAGCTCCCCTAAATCCAAATGAGCACAGCCTCCCCCCACTTCACTTCCCATCACAACCAGATCAAAATCCAATCTCCATACACAACACATCTACTCACACTCTCCCTCTCACTCTGCGCTTTCAGCACTCTGGTCTTCTGGGTTTTAGAATGCGCCAAGCCAATCCCGACCTCAGGGCCTTCTTACTTCTTCTGTCTGACTGAAGTGCTCTTCTCCCATAAATCCACTTGGCTGGATTCTTCATTTCACTCAGACCTTTTGCCAAATTCACTTCCTTAAAGAAAAACCTTTCCTGACTACCCTATCTAATACAGTCACCTACCTTCCCCTCATCTTCCTGCCCTGTCTCTTTTTATCCCCTTAAAATACTTCATTTTTTTCAGAGTATTTATGTCATCTGACATTATATATGTATTTATTATGTCAGGGATCTTATATGTCTTATTTATCATTGTAGGGCCTAAAACAATGTCTGACACAGAGAGGTGCTCACTAAATAACCGTTGACTAAATAAAAGCGTCTTAGAAGCACTGATTTAATACGTTTTTATATAAGCTGGCTGAAGCAGAAAATATAAAATCTATTGCTGAGTTCTTGCTAAGGTGAGGCAGATACTGATAAAATGCATGGCCAAAAATATAAATAAACGCTAAGAGGTTGGCCATGGTTTTTGTTGGCATCTAATATTACCTCTACAGCGGTCTCTCAAATGTAGATCTTGCATCTTGACTTCCTCCTTGAGCTCCATTCTCACATCTAATTGCCTGAAGTGCCCTCCCTTTCTTCTTCCTACTCCTGCTGCCTTATTATCACTCCACAAAAACACATTAACCCTCCCATATGCATTCTTCTATCTTATTATCTGCTAATATTATCATATAAATATATAAATGTGTAGGTACACAGACTCATACATAAACCCACCACACAGTTTTTTGGCCATTGTTCTATAAAGAATAGGATATATTAATACATACTTCTGCACATATTTCTTTCTTCATCCAACAATACCTCACAGACAGTCCCTCTAAGTTAGCTCATATAATGTTGTTTTTCATGGCAATATATTATTCTAAGCTGTGATAGACCATAATTTATTTACCCATTCTACTATTAATAGGAATTCTATAGTTTGTAATTTTTGGTGTTATAAACAGTGCTGAAACAAACATCCTTGTACACACCAGTGCTTTTAGTTCCTAGGGATAGATTCCCTGAAGTGGAATTACTAGGGGATAGAATATGTATATTTTCAATTTTAATAGATATTGCCTTCCAAAAAAGGCAATAACAACTTATATTTCCATCAGCAATGTATTCAAACAACTCCCCACATCCCCATCCCAAGTAACAGGTGTTTGTCTTAATTTTTGCCAGTCTTAATGATGTAAAGTGATAGTCTGGTGTTCTTTTAATTTGCATTTTATTGACCACTACTAAGTCTGACCATCTTTGAAAATATTATTGACCATCTGAATTTGCACTTCTAAAATTGCCTATTCGTAGCCTTTGCCCATTTTCCTATTTGACTGTTTGTCTTCTTATCAAATTGTAAGAGCTCTTTACAGATTGCAGATACAAACCCTTTTATCTGACATCTCTATTGCAAATATTTTATTTTCCAAATTTGCTGTGGGCTATTAATTTTGTTTATGTTCTATTTTACCATATAGGTTTTAACTTTTACATAGCCAAAATTCTTTTTTTTTTCTTGTCCAGCTTCTAGATTTCCTGTTTAAGAAGGTTCTCTAGAGGATGATTTCTACTTAAATATCAAACTTCCTTCCTTCCACATAAAATATGAGGAATTCTTTTTAAACTGTACTTTGTTAAGAACCCCTCTCCTTTTTTTTTTTTTTAACATCCAGTTCTTTTGACTCTCTAGTTTACTATACAAAATGTTAACACTCTAATTATTAAAATAAATAGTCTTTTCACAGAAATTTAAAGATAGAAAAGATACTAGATGTCACCTTGAACTTTCTATCCATTGTAGGGACTCTCCTCTTCAACATCACTGTCAAAGAATAATCTAACGTCTGCTTGCTCACTTTCGGTGATGAGGTACTTATTATTTCTCTAGACCTGCCTTACCACTCCACTTGCCAGAAGTTTCTATTCATTTTATTCTGAGTCATCTATATTTTTCCTATTCCTTTTGAGATTAACCAAACCAAGCAAATATATAAGAGAATGGAAATCAGACTCAGTAATTTAACTGTGATGTTCTTAGTACCTGAAAATTATTCATTTCCCCCCCTTCCCTCCAGTGAATGTCTACTTCATGCCAAGTATTAGAAATACGAAAGTAAGGAAAACACAACTTCTGACAGCTTCTAAAGTCATGGAAAAGTAGTGTGTGTATAACACATATATGCATATATGTGTATATATAAATATATCGTACACAGAGAGAAAATTACTGTACAGTGAAAATGCTACTCAAGATCTATTTTAAGGAATTCTACTGCATATACTAGGTAATAACTGGGATAATTGCAAATTATAGACGTTAACCAAGCTGAAGATTAAAAAAGACATTTATAATATTGAGAAAATTAAAATTTAGCACTGTTTTCTTGAATCTGGTTCAATCAATTAAGTTGTAATTATATTGTTTTACCTAGATAATACAATATTCAGGTCAAGCAATATAATGCATTTTATAAGAGCTCTAAGAAGCCTCAGGCAATAGATCAGATATCTTGTAGGGTAACCTGGCCTAGATACAAATTAATTTTTAAAAATGTGTGCAGCCTGCAAATTCTCTTGCTCATTAAGGGTCACGTTTTCTTTGATAAACAGTACTATCTCAAAGCTGAACAAAAATCTGGAAAACTATAAACATAAACATTTAAACATTGTGAAAATTGAAACAACGGAAAATTGTTCAATGTGATGGAAAAAAAAGCCAGGGAAAAACATCCCCAATAAAACGTAATCATGATAATACCAATGAATTAAGAGATCAATTAACAGATAAAATAAACAAAATGCCAGCAAAATACACAAGGAACTGATTATCAATGCTTATTCCGCCACAGGAGAGATTTGCTCCTTCCATGAAATTCTGAGACTTTGCAGATCCTTACTTGGGGTTGGAGAGTAATTTGCTTACTGATTTACTCAGTGCTGACAGTCACATTTAACAAACACATGTAGGACTTCCTGGGCAGTGAGCTATCACAAGCATTTATCCAACTATCCTTCAACTGGCACACACAATTCCTAATTCAAACCTCACACTCAAAAACATGCAACTTTTTCTGACACAAAGATGCAGGATAATCTTATTTCTATTGACCAGACACCTTATCCTTGGCAAAGACAAATTTCAGCAAATTTTAAATTCAAGTAGTAATCAATTAAAATATAATATCTACCTGAAAATATGTTTATTGTTCAATATTAAAGTTGAAATATTTGTGGGCCAGCCCGGTGGCACAGCGGTTAAGTTTGTATGTTCCGCTTCTTTGCGGCCCGGGGTTCGCCAGGTGCGGACATGGCACCGCTTGGCACGCCACACTGTGGTAGGCATCGCACGTATAAAGTAGAGGAAGATGGGCATGATGTTAGCTCAGGGCCAGGCTTCCTCAGCAAAAAGAGGAGGACTGGCAGGAGTTGGCTCTGGGCTAATCTTCCTCAAAAAAAAAAAAAGTTGAAATATTTGAAAATCATAAAAAGCATTAACAACAGGCAAAAAAGTAGCAAATTAAGGCACAGGTCATTTATCAGACTATGAGGCTAAAATAAGCATCAGGTAAAGGTAAATAATAAAAAGTTGACAAAGATTTTAACCACCAAAAGCTTCAAAACCATTAGTCAGGTTTTTATCTAGCATATTAAAGAAAACCTAAGAATGTCTTATAGTATAGCACAACTATCTGCCAAAGACAAGAACCTCTATGAACCACAGCAGTTCCACCAATGTCAGCCGTTTTGATTTACGTAGTCATTATACAGCTCTGTTTTAATATGGCAGTTGGCCGGGCTCTCTGTTGTGTTTCTATATTTTCTACGATGCACTATTACAGATACTTTATTATAAGCATTTGTTTATTTCTCTATCTCTTCTGTTAGTCTGTAAACTCCTAGAGATAACAGACTTTACATTCCTAATAACAGACACAAACTTTAGCCCTAAATGATTATTCAGTTTGTTTGTTAAATTAATAATGTTTCATAAACAGGATGATCTTAGGTTTAGTGCCTACTATATACATTTTATCTTCATAGACTTATGAAGTTACGAGTTCAAATATTCATTATAAGCTAGTATCAAAAAAGAAAGGTACAGTGTCTTCAAAAACTAAACACCACATTCTTTGGAAGTCTACAAGCTTAATATCATCTTGAATTCTAAAAAAGCATGTGTAGCTAGCTCTATTAAGTGTTACATTTATATGAGAGCTCAGCAGATAGATTTTTTTAAAAAATTTAGATCCTCCAGGATTTTCTTAGTCCATGTGTTTAGTATTGTTTCCAATCACTCAGCAGTTAGTTGTACTGGCTCCCACTGTTTTGCATCTCTTGAAGTAAATCGAGCATCTGCCTGCAGACAACATCGTCTAAGAGGTACTTTATAAGAATTAATTCCTATGAAAACCTAGAAAAATTAAAAGTACTAACAAAAAACTTTGCAGATTCTTTCTAACACAGATGTCTGTTTTTGTTTTTTGTTTTGGTTTTAACGTGGGGCTTTATTTTGAGGATATATCTAAGCTAGCATAGATCTGGAATCAGTCATTCTTAAAAATAACAAAAACAAGTAAACAAAACACAGCTAGTTTAAACCATTATTAACAAAACCCATTAACTTGTATTAAGTCAGTAAAGTACTCACATCAGCTCTCACTAAAGAGCCTTTGGCTGAGCAATCAAAACTCAAAAGGGAAAGGACCTCTAACTAAAATACAGTTGTTTGTGGACATGTTAATTGAGCTGTCAGTGACTCAGGCATAAAATGTGAACAGTACTTAACAAATCCTTCCCCTTGAAATAGTATAGTACTGGAAAATTGAGTTTCTGCCAAGTTTTATTTTTTAGAGTAAGAGATACTGATACATCATTTCACATGTATGAACTATTACCAATTTAGAGACTGTGATTTTAATAAGCATTTTCACCCTAATCAAATGATCAAACTTAACATCACCAATAATGAGACAAACTGACTTCATGACTTTCTGATGTATTCTTGCCAAAAGTGTTTAATCCAAAACTAATCATGAGGAAATAATTAGATGAATCCAAATTGAGGAACATTCTGCAAAACTGGCCTAGAACCTAAAGATGTCAATACCCAAGAATACTCTCTTCCCCCTCCCCCAAAAAAGGTTGGGAAGCTATTCTAACTTAGAGGACACAAAAGAGACATAACAACTAAATGCCATGTGTGATCCTTGAGCAGGGACAGGTTAGCTATAAAGGATTTTATTGGACCATTTTGGAAAATTTAAATACGGACACTATATTACATAAAGTGTTATATCCATATTAAATTCTCGAGTGTGATAATTATGTTTATGTAGCAGTACTTGTTCTTGGGAAATACATGCTAAAGTATTTAGGGGGAAAAGTCATGAAATATTTAGGAAAGAAGAGTCATGACGTCTGCAATTTATTCTCAAATGCTCAGTGGGAAAAGATTTATATACAGAGATAAGGCAAATGAAGTAAAATGTATTCAACTGGTAAATTTAGACAAAAAGCATATGCGTAGTGGTGGTTCCCTAAAATTGGAAATTTTCAAAGTTTGAAAATTTTTCACAATTAAAAGTTGGAGGGAAAATAAATGAAAATTCTAGAACTGAAAAAGACAATGATTAAAATTAAGAACTTAACGGATTGGGTTCACAAGTAGTTTCGACAGAAGAGGGGAAAAAAATCAGTGAACTGAAAGATAAGTCAGAAAACATTATCCAGACTAAAGCACAGAGAGAAAAAAAGGTTAGAAAGTATGGCAACGAATGTATGAGTATATGAGACATGGTGAAAAGTTCTAATACATGGAACTGTAGCCCCAGGGAAGAGGAGAAAAAGATTGTAGCAGAACAGTATATGAAGATACAACAGCCATGAATTTCCCAAAACTTCCCCCAAAGCCATTAGATTCAAGAAGCAATATAATACCAAGAGTGATAAACAATACAAAGAAAACCACACTTAGGTTCATCATAGTAAAAATTGCTAAAAAGGAGGAGAAACTCTTAAGAACAGCAGAGTATTACCTTCAAAAGAGCAACTGAGCTTCCACTCTTGACAAAGTGGAAGAAGACAATTGAATAAAATCTTTAAAGAGCTGAAAGAAAATAGTGCCTAAATATAATAATGCCTACCCAAATTCTATAACCAGGAAAAATACTCTTCAAAAATGGAGGTGAAATAAAGACATTTCTGAACAATAAAAATCAAGAGAATTTATCATCAGCAGAATTGTACTAAAGTGAATAACAAAAGGAGAAAAAAAAATAATCCCAGAGAGAAGCAAGGAAATACAATAACAATGTAGATAAATGCAAACGGTGAAAACATGGGTAAACTTCAATGGCTATATAAACAATAAAAATCATGACTTGTAGAGTTCAAAATATACAGAGAATCTAAAATCACTACAAGAACAGCACAAAGACAGAAGGGTAATAAATGGAGTTAAAGTGTTTCAAGGTCTTTACATTGTCCAGGAAGTGATAAAAGCAGTTATTTATATTAGACTTCTATAACTCAAAAATGCATGTTGTAACCTCTAGAAAATCACTAAAAGAATATATAACTAACAACTTAATAGGACAAAATGGAATAATAAAAAGTAATTAATCCTTGGGGCCAGCCCAGTAGTGTAGTGGTGAAGTCCAGCGTGCTCTGCTTCGGCAGCCCAGGTTCACAGGTTCGGATCCTGGGCATGGACCACTCATCAAGCCATGCTGTGGCAGCATCCCACATACAAAGTAGAGGAAGACTGGCACAGATATTAGCTCAGGGATAATGTTCCTCAAGCAAAAAAAAAAAATAAAAAGAGGGAGGCTCACAACAGATGTTAATTCAGAGTGAATCTTCCTCACCAAAAAATATAATACGAGAAAGTGTCATAGACCAGGTGGAACAACTAATAAAAAGATTTAAACTGAAATATGTTATTACACTATATGCAAATGGACTAAATACTCAGTTAAAAGAAAGCTTATCTCACTGTATCAAAACCGAAAGCATATGCCACTTACAAAAGATCATCTTAAATATAAGGATACAGAGAAGCTGAAAATTAAGGATGAAAGACATACCATGGAAACATTAACGGCAACATCAACAAAATGAACTGGATCCTTTGCCTCTGTACAGTCAACCAAATATCTTCTGAGTATCTACTGCAATAATAATAAAACTTATATGTCTCTTATTAAGGTCACCAGACTCCAAGATGGCCCCCATGATAGCCTCCTAGTATCCAACTTATGAAGTGTCTCCCAAACCTATATTAAATAGGGCTGACCTGTGTGGCCATTAGAATATTGTGAAAATGACAGAGTACGATTTCTAAAGAAATCATAACATTGTGGTTTCCACCTTGTTCTTGCAGGCATCACTTGCTCTGGGAAAAGCCAGATGGACACTCAACAGCCCTATGGAAAAGACCACATGGTGAAGAACTGAGGCCTCCTGCCAACATCTGGCATCAATTTGCCAGTGATGAGCATAAGGAGTCATCTTGAATGCAGATGCCCCAGCCCCAACAAAGCCTTCAGATGACTGCAGCCCTGACCAACGTGGTGACTGCAGCCTCATAAGAGACCCAGAGCCAGCAAGCCACTCCTAAACTCCTGCCCCATAGAAACAATGTGAGATAAAAACGCGTATTGTTGTTTTAAGCTGCTGTCTTCTGGGATAATACATTATGCAGCAATAGATAACAAATACATTTACTATGCGACAGGAACTAGCACTTTACTTTGATTAGTTCATTTTATCTGTAACAATCCAAAGAGGGAGATACTGTGTTATTATCATTTTACAGAAGAGAAAGGCAGACAAGAGTTCAGCAACCTGCTCAAGATCACAGGAGTGGAGCCAGCATTTGAACCACAGCAATCTTCCACCAGAATCTGTTTTTTTATCACTATACTATACTACTTTTCACATGCCAGGCATTGCTCCAGCTAGTGAAGAAACAAAGCCTACTTGGGGGAAACAGACTACAAACAAGTAAATTAATGCAAATCATGTCAGGGAGATAAGTGCTATGAATTAAAACAGAGCGGAGGTAAGGGGATAAGCATAATGGGAGGGAATAGGGGTACTAAGTACACAAGGTGGCCAAGTAAGATTACAAGAGACAACATTTGAGTTGATATCTGAACGAAATGAGAGAAGAGTCATATGGACAGTTATGTGGACATCTAGATGGTGTTTCAGGAAGATGGAAAGTAAGAGGAGAAGCCTAAGGCGAGAGTGCTCTTCGTACAGTTAAGGAAATTAAAGGCTGAAACTCAGAAAGCACGAAAAGCTGAG
Organism: Equus przewalskii; assembly: GCF_037783145.1. Lineage (NCBI taxonomy): Eukaryota > Metazoa > Chordata > Mammalia > Perissodactyla > Equidae > Equus > Equus przewalskii. The sequence goes on from NW_027228750.1 coordinate 6,052,565, forward strand.
TCAGAGAGGAAGCCAGGCCAGACCACGCAGGGATTTGTACGCCAGGGTAAGAACTGTGTACTGGAGAGTTCTAAGCAGGGAAGTGAGACAACCAACTAATATTTTAAAGAGTTTTCAAGTCTCTGGAGAAGAGAATTTAAAAAGGCAATGGTGGGCACGGGAAATCATCAGGAGGCCATAGCAATGGGCCATCATAAGTCTAATCAAGGAGAAAGGGAAGTTAGCTTTGACTAGGGGGTGTGAGGTGGTGAAAAACTGTCAGACATGAGATATTCTGAAGTTAGCACCCACAGAATTTGCAGAGAAGTTAGATGTGGAATGTGAGGGAAAGCGAGGAGTCAAAGACAACTCCAAGTTTTGGCCTGAATAACTCAGCAAATGGAGCTGCCATTTACAATAGAGGGGAAACACTGGGAAGGAACAGCTTGGGTAGAAAGACGGGAATCAAGAGTGCTGTTTTAGACATGTGATAGGTTAGACGCCTTAATACAACCAGGCAGAGAGGGGAAGCAGGGAGTTTAAGAAGGGCTGAACCTGGAGATATAAATTTGGGAATCACGAAAGGAGTTCCAAGGTATTATGATTTTTTTATATCTTTTTAAAATTGTAGTAAAAAACACATAACATAAAATTTACCATTTTATCCATTTTTTTTTTTAAAGATTTTATTTTTTTCCTTTTTCTCCCCAAAGCCGCCTGGTACATAGTTGTATATTCTTCGTTGTGGGTCCTTACAGTTGTGGCATGTGGGACGCTGCCTCAGCGTGGCTTGATGAGCAGTGCCATGTCCGCGCCCAGGATTCGAACCAACCAAACACTGGGCCGCCTGCAGCGGAGCGCGCGAACCCAACCACTCGGCCACGGGGCCAGGCCCCATTTTATCCATTTTTAAGTGTACACTTCAGTAATGTTAAGTATATTCATACTGTTGTGAAACAGATCTCTAGAACATTTTCATCCCGTAAAAGTAAAACTCTATACCCATTAAACAACAGCTCCCCATTCCCCCCTCCCTCAGTCCCTGCAACCACCACTCTACTTTCTATTTCTATGAATTTGACTACTTTAGACAACTCACGTAAGTGGAATCATAAAGCATTTGTCTTTGTGACTGCCTTATTTCACTTAGCATAAGGTCCTCAAGGGTCATCCATGTTATAGCATGTGTCATAATTTCCTTCCTTTTTAAGGCTGAATAATATTCCATTGTATGTATACACCACACTTTGTTAATCCATTCATCTGCTGATGGACATTTGTGTTGCTTCCATCTCTTGGCTATTGTGAATAGTACTGCTATGAAAATAAGTGTGCAAAATCCCTTTGAGATCTTGCTTACAATTATTTCAGATATATACCCAGAAACGGGATTGTGAGATGATACAGTATGTTTAATTTTTAAAGAAACCACCATAACTGTTTTCCATAGCGGCTGCACCGTTTGACACTCCCACCAACAGTGCACAAGGGTTCCAATTTTTCCACATCCTCCCGAACACACTTATTTTTTTTTTATAGTAGCCATCCTAATAGGTGTGAAGTAGCTACTATATTAATTTTAACAATGTGTTCATATGTGAATGTGTGTGAACATGTGCTTGTATATGCACCAAACATTGTATAAAGAAACACAAGAACCTAGAAACAGTAGTTGCCTACTATAACAGGAACTGGGACAGGATGGGGGTAAAAGACAAACTTTTTTCTGTATCTCCTTCAGCATTTTGGAATTTAGCACCATATGTATGAATTGTCAATTAAATACAAAACAAAACTTTTAATCTTTCCAGATTTTTACTAGTTGCAATAAAATTCTTCTAATTTTCTCAGTGTCCCAACCACTTTTTCTTTCTCATTTGCTTCGTTAGCCTTTCTTCATTTTAATAAGTATTTTATAAAAGTGAAATTATATACAGAACAATCCTTCCCAATAGTCAATGAAGCATTGAATTTTCTAGACTAGCTCTAATGAAAAGCTTAAATTTAATAATGATCAGTTAAAATATTAGCCACAAATTAGCAAGAGAAATAAGTAATAAAACATTTGCTGCGATGAAACATCAGGATCAAAAATAAAGGTAGATCCTCTCAAGGAAAGAAGTTTGTCCTCTCTTTATCCTAACTTTACCATTTCTGCAGTAATCTACTCACAGAAAGAATGAATTCTTTTATTCAACAATAGGGGAATTTTTTAGTAAATCATGCCACAACCACTCAATGCAATATTATGCAGCCTTTAAAAATGTTTACAAAAATGTGCTACTAAAATGAAAAAAAAAATGATTATAATTTGAAACAGAATACAAAAATTTATATTTGGCAAGATCAAATATAAATATACAGACAATACAGAAAAAATAATAGAAAACAGGCTGAAATGTCAATAGGTATTATCTTTAAATAAAGTGTCTATAAAAGATATATTTTTTTAATTCCTACTTTTCTACACTTAAGTTTATTATAATATATTCTTTTCTTTAAAAATTGTAACGTTTATTTTTATCTGCAATAAATCTCATACATGAGTTTACCTTATTTTTGTTCAGTTAATCTAACTGAGTTACACATGCCTTGTGCTTATTAATGCAGTTAATTCCAGTTAAAATTTTTATAGAAACAAGAAAATTACAGTAGAAACCCTGGATTTCTGTTAACACATATTTACAACCCAATGAAGCCTATCTGTTCTCTTACCACTCAGCCCAGTTTCTTCTATTTCTAAATTTTCACTGTATTTTGTTAATATATTATATCTTACTGTTCTGCATATAGTTTACTTTCATTCATTTCTTTGTGGACAACTTCTTACTTCCCTTGAATTCTTAGAGATCAAGGATTATCTTCACATTTCCTAGAGTACCCAGCACAATTTCACATATTTAATAGATAGTTAATATCTGTTAAATTATTGAAAGCCATGGAACTTTAGAGTTAGAAGAAAACTTGACAAGAAACCTTCCCCTAAAACCACATCTCAAGACTTTGGAGACCCCCTGTTCTTATCTTTACAAGAAAGCATGTAAATTATAAGAAAACATCAACAGTACACAGAGTTTACGACTCCACCTCATTTACAGATAGTTTTGATGCCCAAAACTATGTAGAAAATACACAGCTTGTCTGTCTGGCTTAGAACTGCACTCTAGAGCATTCATTTAGAATTTGCTACCGTTTCCATATGATAAATCTTTAACTCTCAAAGTGATTTTCATATTTTCAAAGTAATAAATGGCCCTTCAAAATCATTTACTATTTCAGAATCTGAAAATCGGGGAAATTTGGACAGAAACTATACGATACATAATAGTATTTTATCACTGTTAAACTTGCAGGGTGAGATACATGCTGAAACATCAAGAAGTGAAATGTCTACAACCAACACTCAAATGATTCAAGGAGAAAAAAATCTGTATTGATATAGACACACACACACACACACACACACATATATCCACTTACACTAGAGAAAGAGAGAGCATATGCACAAATGCAGAAAATATTAATTATCAGTGAATATAACTGAAGGGTATACAGGTATTTGTCTTACTATTCTTGCAACTATGTTGAGGTTTGATATTTTTCAAAACAAAAAGCTGGAGAAAAATAAATAAATACATTCAAATCCCACCCCCACAACAACATTCATTTTCATGCTTTTAGATCTTTTGCATATCCTTTGAATAACAGAGCTTTGAGGCACTGTACTTACTTTTATTTAATAATACAATAGAATTTATCTAAACATCCCTAAGAAGAAAGAGTATCAGAACTCAGTTACTAGGGATAGCTCTCATATGTAAATATCAGTACCAGCTTACTTTCATATCAAAATGGCATTCACATGTGTTGAAATATGAGGCACATTTAAATTTTCCAATAATCTTTTAAAAGGTAGGGAAAGTATAAGGAAAGGACCCTAGATATTCTTGTTTCTGATATTGACAAAGCAATTCAGAAAAGGCTTCACATCTATAACTATGCTGTCAACTCACAAATATATTTTCTTTCCCATCTAAATTCTAAGATTCAGTCAGAGAATAAGATCCCCAGTTACTGCTAAAGAATGGGTTTAATAATCTGAACCAAACATGAAACTCTCAAACATCTTAACAATAAAGATAATTTTCAAAAGACAAGAGAGCTTTCATATTATGAAAAGGAAACGGAGACCTCAAAGGTTCAACATCATAATCACCATCACTGTCACCACCAATACTAAAGCCTTTCTCTCCTATCTCCTGAGTATCACAATTAAATAAATAGAAAATTGGAAGATTGTGACTCAGATAAACTTAGTTATATTCAGGTTTAGTCACTGTCACATAGATTAATTTTCTCTCTTGCCAAATTCTAAACTAAATTTCACGGGATTGCAATCATATTAAAACAGATGACAGGAAAAAAAAGAGAAATGAGAAAGAGTTTACCTAAATTATTAGTTATTGCTGAAAGTGAAAGTATGTTTTCTTTTCTATTTAGAAATACAGAAATATTAGAAATGCTGTAATAGGCAGAATAATGCCCCCTCAAAGATGCCCATGCCTTAACCACCTTCCTCCATCAACCTGGGAATATGCTACTTTACATGACAAAAGGGATTTTGAAGATATGATTAAAAGTATAAACCTTGAGATTTTGAGATTATCCTGGATTATCCCAAAAGGCCCAATCCAATCACATGAGTTCATAAAAGCAGGGAACTTTAACTTGCCAGGTCAGAGAGAAATGAAACTGAAGGAGGAGGAGAATTTCGAAGCCTGAACCTACTGTTGCTGGCTTTGAAAATGAAAGAAGAGGGCCACGAGCCAAGGAATGTGGGTGGCCTCTAGAAGCTAGCAACAGCCCTCAGCTGACACCAGCAAGAAAACAGGACCTCAGTCCCACGCCCTCAAGGAACTGAATTCTGCCAACACCTGAATAAGCCAGGAAATGAGTTTTCTCCTAGATTGTCCAGAAAGGAATGCAGCCCAATGACACTTTGATTTTAGTCCAGTGAGATGCACATCGGACTTGTGAACTACAATACTGAAAGATAATCAATTTGTGTTGTTTAAACCACTAAATTTGTGGTAATTTGTTACAGTAGCAACTGAAAACTGGAATACAAAATTAGGTTTATTGTACAGGTGATTAATTGGATTCTATGGAAAACACTGGGTTTAATCTGGAAAAGAATAACAGGAATAAGAGATTTGGGTTTAAATATATTATAAGATTGAGGAATTTGTCAATAACAATAACAAAATGTATGCCACCAGCTTCAGTTACACTAAATTAAAGAATTAAAGATCAAGATAGAAGCTTGCTTGTCTTTTTCAAAAACCTAAACCTAAAATATACAGCCCTCATCAGTTCAAAGCTCTAAGTTTTGAAAATTAATAAAAGGAAACCTCACTAAACGTAGGCAGGAGACCAGAATGGGGAGCTCTCACACAGTACCACTCAATATCAATTACAGAAAGAATTGTCAATTACAGACCCCAACAGAAGAACCGTCAATGGGAAAGAATCATCAATTAGAAGCCCCCGCAGAAAAGATGTACACTGCATCTCCTACAAGAAATCAACTACCCCAGCAACTCAGCCAATGAGAAACCATTACTCTCTCTTTCCACCAGTGGACTTTCGTTCAAAACAACCTCTCCCAACTTCTTCCCTTTAAAATAACGTTCCTCTCCTTTGCTTGATGGACTTGCTTATGGCTATAGCATGCCTGTCCTGAATTGCCTATCTCTGCTATTCCTGAATAAACCCATCTTGATGGTAAAACATCTTGATGGTTGTTTTATTCTCAAGGTCAACAGTTTTATAAAGTGATTTTAATTGCTAACATAATTGAATTTAACTGCTGTGAAGCTCACCCACTTGTTTCTTTCAGTGTGTAGTGTTAATTATTTTAGAATAACACTTCTACCTAAACAATTAAGATATACGGAAATACATTTAGATGATAACTACAAAGGCAGACCTAACCAGGCTTATAAGCTTTTGAAGATAAAATAAGCAGAGATCTTCTAAAAACTATCTATGAATCCTTGTGTATTTTTTGCTGGGAGGCACACTTCTAGAAAAGCAATATGCATTACTAAATAGAAAATTATTGAAGGAAACTAGAAAAATTAAAAACAAGCAAGCAATTAGAAAGAAAACTACCAGAATAGTAAAGAAAGAAGATGTGTAGTATTACTTAAGCAATATGGGGTAGTGATAATACCAAACCAGGTATCAGTAGGTTAAGAGCCCACTTTCGAAAGATTCCAATTTTATTAAATAGTAACACACTGAGAATCAAGTCCCTTCTTCCTAGCTTTCTTGGGCCAGGTACTTCTGGCTATACTTCCAACTTCAAAGACAATGGCTAAACATATCCATGATTCTTAGGATGATAAAAGGTTTGCTACTGGTTCAAAAAATAATACCATGCAGTAGGGAGTGCGTCATTCTGCTTCTGTGTGCAAAGGATAGAGACAGAGGAAGTTGATGAGAGGAATAAAAATTCACCTATGAAAGCAATCTTTTCTAAATCCTCTTCATCAGCCCAGATCTTTTAATGATGCAATGCCCCAGGGCACAGTCTTTGAACCTATTCTCTTTATCTACACTCACTCCCTTAATTGTTTTAAACGCCATCTATAAACTGGCAGCTACCAAAATAATGTCTTCAGCCAAACCATTCACCCTGGACTCAAGGCTCACATATACAACTGCCTACTCTACATCTTCACTTGGATATAAACAGGTATCTTTAGATATTTTAAATAACCTAAAGTCCTGATCATCCCACTCAAAATTGTTCAATTTTCTTGTCTTTGTTAATGACAGTATCATCTTTCGAGTTGCTTGGGTTAAAAATCTTGATCTCTTCTTCTAATTAATCTCCTAGGCATGCGTGATGGTAACCACATGATCTTTGGGAGTCTTGACAAACCTTGAGTTCAAATTCCAGCTCTTCTGCGTACCTTCTGAATGACCCCACAGAAGACATTCAACCTCTCTGCATCTCAGTCGTGAGCAGTGAATGAGATAACACAGATAAAGCACCCAGCACAATGTCTAACGTACAGGAGGTGCTGAATAAATGGGAATTATTCATACGGCAGAGACTGATAATCTTCTAATACTCAAATACTCCAATTCTTCTCTTTCTTTTAAAAATATAACACCTACATTTCCTGGCTTCACATGGAGATAAATGTGTCCATACGACTAAGTTCTGGCCAATGGGATTGTGAGCATGAAATGCTGTATGTAACTTCCAGGTCATAGATTTTTTAAAAAGGTGCTTGCCTTCTGCTTCTTTTTTCCCTTGTTGCACAGACTAGAATGTGAACGTGGTGATGGTGATTCAGATGCATCTTTGCAGACAAGAGCAACACCTTAGGGGATGGTGGAACAAGCTAAAAAGATCAAGGTCCCTGGATGGCAATATGGAAAAGAGCTGCCCAACTCTCAGAACTGCCTGCAAGCAAGAGAAATAAACCTATTTTCTGCATGCAAAACGATAAGGCCTACAAGTAAATTCATTTCACTACCAAGAATCTATCTGAATCTTTTGACAGCATATTTTTCAAGCTAAGTTTTCCAGAATACCCTTACAAATGTATGAATTCTCAAAAGGTATGTTACTGCTGAAATGAATCATGTGAACAGAAAAAAAAATAATAAAACCCAGCATATATGGGAATTTGTGGCAGCACATTAAAAATAAAAAGAATGTATCTTTTCCCTTGAAAATTATACCCTGCTGCTTCATGACTATTCATTTGATAAGATTTATTCAGAATAATAGTATACTGAATTTTCAATTAGATATGAAATAAAACTTCCATTGGGAAATGTTAATAGAAAGCTGAGGGGAAATAAACTTATATTCTTGCCTTTTTGCTTTCCCCCAAAAGTAAAGTAATATAAGTCTGTCATCAAGCAGAAATTTCCCCTATTAACACAAGAGGGAAGTTGATACTTGGGACCAGTATATAAGCCACCATTTCGTTTTCTTGTTTTCCCAGAAGCCAAACGACAATTTTCACTTAAACCCCACC